>NW_020954723.1:6572201-6657317 GCF_900497805.2 Vombatus ursinus
TGTGTGTGTGTTGTGATGAACCCCTTTGACATCTAGTGACATTTTTGGACCCATTCTCAGAATAACGTTTCTAAAGGCATAAAATAAAATGTCTAGAATTACAAAGGAAACCAAAGGTTGATTAAAATAAAGATGTGATTTTTTTCCTCCTTCTGAGTTCACAGACCCTCTGAAATCTTTCCATGGACCCCACATTAAGAGTGGGGTCCTGCTCTGGAGATAAAAAACATAATAACAATATTATGAAAAAACAACTCATTTTCATAGAACTTTAAGGCTTACAAAGTAGCTAATGAGGTAACCTACATGAGCTAAACCCATTTTATGACTGAGATGTGCTATAGTAGACAGACTGTTGGACTTGGAGTTAGAAATACCTGTTAGGGGCAGCTAGGTGGCCAAGCAGATAGAGCTCTGGCTTGGAGTCAGGGGGACCTGAATTCAAATTCAGCCTCAGACACTTGACACTTACTAGCTGTGTGACCCTGCCCAAGTCACTTAACTACAATTGCCTTACTAAAAAGCAAAAAAAAAAGAAAAAAAAAGAAATACCTAGTATGATCTCCTACTCACACTATGTGATCCCAGGTGAATCACTTAACATCTCTGTTCCTCAGGCAACTTGTTGCAAAATTGGTTGATGGAGGGAATTCCTATGCTGACCAAACCCCTTATTCACGTTTATGAGTGGGAAAAAGGAGCCTTAGGAAGGTTAAATATCTTGCCCATGGTCCCCTAACTGGTAAATGTTGAACCCAGCGATCAGAATTGGAACCCAGACTCAAGACTGCTGAATCCAATAATAATAGCTAACGTTTATATAGTACTTTAAGATTTGCAAAAATGCTTTACCCATGCTATCTCATTTGATCCTCAAATAACCTTGTTAAGGTAGGTACTGTTATGATCCTCATTTGACAGGTGAGGAAACTGAGTCTGAGAGAGTTTAAGTCACTTAACTCAGGCTCACACAACTGGTAGGTATCAGACTTGAAATCTGAACTAGGTTTTTTGTGACTGAATCTAGTAGTCTTTCCACCATATGTTACTCTATGCATTACAGTGTACCAAGAAATTTTATAGCTATGAGAATTCACCTCTCCATTATTCAGGGTCTGATGATGCTCATACATGATTCTGCCTGATTGCTTCTTCCTTCTCATCTGCTATGCTTTGGCATTTCATTTCTTACTGAAGCCTTTGATAGAAGACAAGAAAGAAAGATAAAGGCTGAAACCAACTGGTTGGTTTTGCTGACGGTGAGTAAATAGGATAAATGATTTGCTAGAGTAGAAACTCTGGGCTAATATGAGATTTTAGAACTTCATATACTCCACCCAACCTAAATTTCAGCCTTAATTCCCTCTTCTCCCCACCATATTATGTCTTATTATTAGCAATAGTAGTAGTAATAATAGTGACTACTATATATAATAATAGCATTTATATAGTCAGGCAGCTAGACCTAGAGTCAGGAAAACCTGAGTTCAAATCCAGCCTCAGACATTTACTCAGACCCTGAGCAAGTCACTTAACCTCTGTCTGCCTCAGTTTGCTCATCTGTAAAATGGGGATGATAATAATAGTACCTACCTCCTAGGGTTGTTGTGGGGATAATATTTGATATTTGTAAAGCACATAGCACAATGCCTGGCACACAGTAAACTTCATGCAAATATTCACTATTATGATGATAATACAATGCTTTAAAGTTTGTAAAATCTATCACCTGTGTTACTTCATTTGATCATCTAAACCAGAAGTATTGAACTCTCCACCCACCACTGCAGAACAGATTAACATGCAATGGGGATATATTTAATAAATGAAAATGCAATACAACATAAATAATGTTAGTTTGTGGTTTTCTAAGTCAATATACAGCCTCAAAGGTCTGGTTTCTTTTTAATATGGACACTACTGATCAAGACCACACTGTGAAGTAATTGTTGTTATTACATCAATTTTACTGCATGAGGAAACTGAGGCGGAGGGAGGTTAAATGACTTGCCCAGTCTCACACAGTTAGCAGGTATTGGAAGCTGAATTCAAACTGTGATCTTCCTGACTCCAATTCAGGTGCTGTATCCTCTGCACCACCTAGTGGTGAAACTTAGCCATTCCCATGTGTCCTCTCTTCCTTCTTGCTTCAGCCTGTTTGAATTCTGTTTCTTCTACAAAATCTAACTCTTCCTCCTCCAAGAAGCCTTCCCTTAACAACAACATAGTGGAATAGAAAAAGAATTAGATTGGGAATTAGAGGACCTAGGTTCAAATGTTCAGGCATGCCCCCTTGGGAGCTACCTCTATGTTAGGTGAACTGGGTATGCTCCAAAAGCCCCTTCCAAAAGGCCTTGTGTAAATTATTTAATCTCTCTGAGTCTCAGTTTCCTCATTTGTAAACTGTGTGTGTGTTGGGGGGGGGCGACTTTATAGACCAGAAGAGTTCCAAGGTCTCTTCTACCTTTAAATCCAGAATTCTATTCTGGCCTTCACTAATCTCCTTCTCCCTTGAACTCCCATATCGCTTTGTACTTTTCATGGCAACGGGACACTCTTGCATTCTGCAGTGTATTATTTCTATATACCTATTTTATTTGTCTCTTTCAAGGTAGAGATTCTGTCATATTTCACTTTATTCCTCCACAGAAACTTGTTCTCGGTTTTTGTTTTGCTGTTCAGTTGTTTTTCAGTTGTGTCTGACTCTTTGTGACCCCATTTGGGGTTTTCTTGGCAAAGATGCTGGAGAGGCTTGCCATTTCCTTTTCCAATGTACATAGTAGGTGCACATTAAATATCTCTCCCTATAGAGTGAAATCCCTTTGAGTTTTCCTCAAAGACTGTTTCTTTATGACTTTGTATAGTGCTTGGCACATGGTAGTTGCTTAATTTATGTGTATAATAAAGACCAGACATGTTTCACTCTCCAGACTTTCCCACCATGCTTTAGCTGCCTTCTCCTCTCATCCCTGGGGCCCCTTTCTTCCACTGGTAAGTATCTCCAGGAACCTCCATTTTGAGGAATGGTCCAGACCAACCATCCTTCACAGTAGTAGAAATGCCCAGACCAACCATCCTTCATTCTTTATCCCCATTCCTATGTATCTCTCCTCTTCCCTTTTAGCTTATGTATTGTGTCCCCCTATTAGAATTTAAGGGCAACTAGGTGGCACAGTAGATAGAGTATCTGGCCTGGAATCAGGAAGACTCATTTTCATGAGTTCAAATCTGACCTCAGACTAGTCTGAGACTCAGACTAGCTGTAAGACCCTGGGCAAGACACTAAACCCTGTTTGCTTCAGTTTCCTCATCTATAAAATGAGCTGGAGAAGGAAATGACTAAACCACTCCAGTATCTTTGCCAAGGAAACCCCAAATGGGGTCACAAAGAGTCAGACGTGGCTGAAAAAACAACTGAACTGAAATTAGAATGTAAGCTCCTTGAGGTCAGGGATTGCTCCTGTCTCTCTTTTACCTTGTATTTGCAACCACAGCACTTAACACAGTGACTGGAACATAGTAAGCACTTAATATATACTTGTTAATTTGATTCAACTTGTTGATTGATTAAATATTTGTTGTAGTAAAATTCAATGGTGATAAATCTCTCAATTATCATGGTTCATCATGCATATTAGATTCTTAATAAATTTTTATTAAATGAATTTAGGGAGCCCCCAGCCTTTTAAAAGGAGATTTTGGTCATGCTTGGTTATGTTAAGTGTTCCTTAAGAGCAATCAATGAATCAATAAGCATTTATAGAAGGTCTACCATGCACCAGCAACTATGCTAAATGCTGAGAATATCAAACAAACCAAAAAAAAAGTCCTAACTTCACGGAACTTACAGTCTAATGGGTGAGATGATATGCATATAAATAGATATATATGTAACTAGTTCAATCTAGCTCATTATGCCAGAATGAGGCTATGATTGGCTCCCTCTGGAGCTTATGAACTCATCAAATGAGAGTGTATTGAGAGAAAAGGTAGGAAGGTCCAAGTTGGATAACTTTGTGTACACCCATAGTTAGGTGGGTTTAACATGGATGAGTATCCGGAAGAGAAAGTGAGTAGACAGGTAAAAGGAAAACCAAGACAAAGATCAATATCATGGAAAACCAGAGAAGAGAGATTATCCAGGAGAAAATCATCAGTATATCAAATGCTTCACAGAGATCTAGAAGTTTTTTTTTTGTTGTTGTTCAGTCATTTTTCAGTTACATCCAACTCTCACAATCCCATTTGGGGTTTTCTTGGCAGAGATACTGGGGTGGTTTGTGATTTCCTTTTCCAGCTCATTTTACAGATGAGGAAACTGAGTCAAACAGGGCTGTGACTTGCCCAGGGAAATTATTAAGAAAAAGATCATTCAATCTCCTCATGAGCTGCCCCAGATGATATTCTTACTTGATCTGGAGAACCTCACAAAATCATGCAAGTCAAGGGTTCAAATCCCTGAGCTCCAAACACCCAGGAAACTTCCCAAGCTATCAAGGACATACAAATCTGAAAAGCTACCAAGTATTTGAAAGATGTCATATTAAAGAAATAATTTATTCCCTTCCTTTTTTACAGTGGTAGAGCTGGCAATGTGTCCAGGCTAAGCAGTGAGGCTGGACACAGGGCCATTGACCCAAAGAGTGCTGAGATTTTACTGAACATGCTCAAAAATGCAAAGTAATGCAGAATTTAAGGGTTTGGATATAGATTATCTGAACTTTGAGCATACCCAGGTCAACAAGGCATCCTAAATGTAGATAAATGTACTTAAAGGGCTTATAGCTGAAAAAAAAAACATACATGAATTCCCCTTGTTGTATTGAAGATGATACTGAAAAGAAATAAATTGATGCTAAGCAAGAAGAGGAGGTTCCTCAAAAGAAATAGATATCCGAAAAGAAATCAAGAGTGACGGCATGGGAGTAAATGTGACATCAATGTGCAATTAAATTAATATGTACTGTAATTAAAGTAAAGCTAAATCTTTTCTTTAAATAAAAAGACCTTTACACTTGGCAATCAAGAGATCATTGGTAACTTTGAAAGGAGCATTTTCAGTTGAATGATAAGGGCTGAAAGCCAGATAACAGAGGGTTTAGAAGAGAGTGAAGAGGGGAAGAGGAGCCATCTAGTATACATGGCTTTTTCAAGGAGATTAGTTAAGAAGTAGAAGTGAGCTATAGGCAATAGTAGTAGGCTAATAAGATATAGTGAAGGTTTGTTAATTTAAAAAAAAGAAAGGGAGAGATCCTTGAAATAATGAAAAGTGAAATGAGTAGTACCAAATAAACATACATAGTAACAGAAATTCGTGCTAAGAACAATTTTGAATGACTGATTCATCTCGGATATCATAAATACTCAAATCAACTATAAAGGACCTATGAATGAAGATGCTATCCACTTCTAGAGAAAGAACTGATAAATAGAAGTATACATAGTATGGTTTTACATATACATATATATGCATATATATGTGTATGTATACACACACATATATGTATGTGTTTGTGTGTATGTTTAATTGTAACCCTTTTGGGGGCAGGGTGGGGAGAGAGGGAGAAAAAAGTTAAGAGTAGACAGCAGGGAACAAGAGAAAACTTAGAAAGAGACATGGAAAAACAGGGTAGCTTTGAAAACAATGTGTACTATTTATTATATAGTTTTTCCCCACAAAAATGAACAATTTAAAATGGAAATTGATGGTTATATATTGAATCCTCTATGTTGTGCTGTGTACATAGAAATGTTCTTTTTTTATCTTTTGGTATTTAAGTTTAAAATGAATAAAAAATTAAAACAAATAAAAGAATGGAGGAGAGATGAGTGTATTTGTATATGGCAGAGAAAGAAGCAGTACATAGGGAGAGACTGAAAATTAGAGAGAAAGCGGGAGTGGCAATGGGGTCAATCTTCTGGAAAAGATGAAATGGGATGCACATAGAGTAATTGGCTTTTGCAATCTTATATCCCGCTGATATCATCCCCCATTATCTCCACCTTCACTCCAGTTTCTGATGATAGGGTAATGTTAGAAGGATACAAGATGCAGAGAAGAAAAGATGATGAAGATCTCATCAAATGGCCTCATTTTTTTTCTGCAAAGTAGAAATTAAGGTCCTCAATGGAGAAGATAGAGAAGTTTTGGAACAGCTACCATATATTGAGTGAAATAGTGAATCAGTTAGAGAGGTGTAACAGAATTAGCTTTCTTCTGGGAGAACCCAGTTGAGATTAGATCAAATAAATTATAATGGATCCGGTCAATATCCTTTTATTTTAATTTTTTTTCTAGCTTCATTCAATAGTACATACATAGAAACAAAGGAAGTGAGTATTGGGAGTAACCCAGGGTTTCAACTTGACAAAGCATCATCAGTGATAGGACAAGGGGCCAAGGGATTCAAGAATAGAGAAGAATGGAAATTTGACCTAGTTTACCAAGCAGGCAAGATTGAGAAGGGAGATGAGTGTAGCCTGAACAAAGGTGATAGCCTCAGAACCACAGAAGAACTGTGGATTACACTGATGATGAAGAATAGGATTAGGAATCATAAGGCATAGGCAAAGGTATAATAATATAAGGATATGACCAGATCAAAGAATTTTGGAATATATGAACATGGAGATGGAACACTTACAGGTGATGGCCAAGTCAAGGGTCTACCCTATCTATGTGTAGTTGAGGTGGAGTAGAGGAGTAGGTCATGAGAGCTGAATATATTAAGGAACTGGGAATTTAAGTATTTGAGGGAATTCCAAACTTACATGTTGAAAGTTCCTGAGAGCAAGAGTTGGTGTAGAGGAGACTGATCTTTAGCCAAGCATTAAACTCATTGAAATAGTGAGGATATCCTAGACTCTGAGGTTGGTAGATAATGGCTACCCAGCTCTGAATTGGATAATAAATTTGGATAGCATGAATTCCAAAGGAGAAGAGGTATGCTGAGTGATGGTGATGGGGAGTCTGGAAGTGGCAGAAGGGAATAAAGAATTTTGCAACTCTTTGACTGAGAATTGGGCGTGGGGGTGAAGGGTATGAGAGGAAGCACAGTCATTATTGGAAGGGGTAGCCAGGGATGCAGTGTTGTCTGATGGGAGCCAGGTATTACTGAGTGTTAGAAGATGAAAGGAACAATAGGAGAAGCAAGTGTGTTAATCAAGAAGCAGAAACTGTGGAGGAGAGTGGAAAGCATGCAGATCTTGAGTGAGACAATGGGGGATTTAGGAAAAAGGAAATCCAAAGAAGATTTTATAGGAAAGACATTTTCAATAAAAGGGTTTCTCTCAGTTCCTAGCTATGGTAGTGACCCATGTCTGATCCTGGAAAGCAGAATTATATGCAATACCTATTCAATTAGGTAATGGCATGAAATTGCCCCTGGGAACTCCCTATTCTGTAACTGCCTAGAGAGCCACTTGACTCTATATGTTGTATATCCAAGGTGGTCTGCATATAAGGGATGACCCTAATAGGCTCTTTGAAGCATATAGCCAGATTGAGACAGTGATACTATAATGACAAGACTTCTGCTGGGTCTTCTCTCTGCTGCTAGAAATATGAGCTTATACTAATCCACTAAAAGGTTGTTTTTTTTTTTTTTTTTTGGTTTCTATGTTATGGTTCTTGCTGTCCTGTTCTCCTGCAATTCAAACCTGGGCCTTCTGTGGTCAACACAATGGCAATTTCCTATGGCCCCGGGCTGAAGCCATGCTATTGAACAAAAACAGAGGAAAAGGCAACTCTATATACTAACAAAGAGGGAGACGTTATCAAGAAGCCATTTAGTTATGGCAGCTGTGTGACATTTTGTAGCCATGGGCAGCTGCTGAGGACCCCATGGGCCACCATTCCCTCTGCCTAAATTAAAGGAAGTTATTAACCCCTAGGTAAGAGTAGGGTGCAGAGTTAGGGTCAGGAAAGAAAGGTCCAGCAGAGCTGAAGATGAAGGGGTTCTAGGATGGGTTCTGGTTGTTGTAATTCAAACTCTGGCTCTGTGAGCTGCAAGGAAGTGGAGTTGAGGTGGATGGAAATGAAGATATGGATAGGTGGTTAGGATTTTCCTTTTCTTCAGAAGTTAGGGTTTGGTATCACAGTGATAGAGAGGAAGTAGAAGTATGCTAACTCCTCATCATTGGATGAAGAGAGGCCCACTGAGATAGACAGGTGATTAAAAAGTTCAAGATCATCCCTTGAGGCCCGCCCAATCTTAGGGAAGAGAGGTTGCTGTGTCTTGAGAGACCTTGGGAAGACTACCTCACAGAAGTCATGGGCTGAAGGTAGTATGTCCTAGAGTGTCCAGGAGCTGGGTCAAGAAGCAAGAGAAAGAGTAGCCCAGGAAACTGTCTCATTACAAGCAGGAACATGGCTAGGAAGCATTTTGGCCATGGAGTCTCCAGCAGCCTGGGCCTGCTTACCCACAACAACAACAAGCATTGACTGAGCATTTACTTAAAGCACTATCACTTTAAGGTTTGCAAAGCACTTCACACGTTACCTCATTAGATCCTCACAACCACTATGTGACGTAGGTACTACTATTATCCCCATTTTGCAGATGAGGAAACTGAGGCTTGAGAGGTTAAGTGATTTGCCCAGGATCACACAGCTATTGTGTCTAAGGCAGGATTTGAACTCAAGTCTTCCTGACTTCAAGTCCAGTCTTTTGTCCACTCTGCCCTTCTAGCTGTGCTCCTAGTCAGGAGGTATCATTTCTAACAGCCTGCCTCTGCTATGAATAGGATTTAGTGGTTTTGTTGGGCCTCCAGGAACCCATTTGGGAATCAAGATCATAGTAGGAGGATTTTTTAGATTCATAAAAGGCAAGAAAAGGCAGAGGTATGGCCCACAAAAATCCAGTCAGGAAGTGTTAGTGCCAGGCTGAAGAAACTGGGAGGTTGTTGTCTGTAGCTGGGTAACCCCAAAGAGCATGGGGTCCTAGATAGCATGACATTGGCATGGATCCTGAAATCCTCTCTTTAGATAAGCGAAGAAAATGTCCACAGAGGTTTAGTGGCCCATCTAAGAATGGTAAGGCTTTTTTTCTGTTGTTTTTAAAGCAGAAAGAGTTTAGACATTATCTAGTTCAACCCCCTTATTTTAAAGCTGAGGAAATTGAAGTTCATAGGGGCTAAGTGATTTTCCCACCATCAAAAAGGTACTTAGCAACAGAACCAAGATTTGAACCTAAGTCTTTTCCCACTGCACTGTGCTATTTATGACTGTTCTGTCTATAGTACACCAAGCCTAGTAACTGCCCTGGTTCTGGAGAGGTTAACTAGTAAGTAGGGCTGACCTTTGACCTTGAATGATGGGTGCTAATAGGTAGCTCCTATTCCTCAATGCACAAGGCTGGCCATCATGCACTGACCAAAATAAATGCCCTCAAGCTTTCAGTGGCAATATACTATATAGAAAGGTTATTAAAAATACATTTGGGTGACCCAGCCCTGTCAATACCAATGCACTCAAGAAACTGAAGGCAGCTCCCAGGATAGCCATGTCAGGTTTAGAATTCAAATGCTTAGTGGCTGAGTAATTACTGTAATAATTAATTTCCATTGCTCAATCCAGCAATCAGACATGTCACTTTACACATGGGGAAAGGTTGCTCCCTGTAGGGTTTATATATATGTGTATGTGTGCGCATTTTTAAGAAATAGGGCAGAGAGATCAATATTTAGTTAAGATTTGGACGTCAGTTTGTGTTATGAATGAAATGCTTTTACCTTGCTTGCGTTATGGCTTCAGGTTAGGTAAGAACAGCGAAAAATAACTGGTGAGCTTCCAGAGGACGCTTGTAATTCTTTTTCCCCCCGCCCCAGAGTACAGAAAGCACAGTATAACCAGATGTTACAGTTGCTATATTTGAAGCAGCAGCAGCCAAGTCTGGCCTCTTAAATACAATGTGCCTGCATGTCTGTAGAACTTGGACAAGGTTACTTTCACTACCTTTTCACTGGAGGCCAAAGTCTTTAGCTTGAGGCGATGGGGTTCAGTGGAAAGTGAGCTGGCCTCAAGGGCAGGAGCCCTAGGTTGCCTTCAGGCTTTGCCTTGAGCCCTAACTTGGAGTCCCCTGCCTTTGTGCATGCTTTTTGGGATTTAGAGGTTTACACGACAGAGGCTGACTGGCAAGTGATACTAAATGCAATAGGCCTTTATTTGACACATTTTAACTCAAACAAAGAAAGACTTGGGGCTTCACTTGAGATTCCAAAGGGCACGAGGAGAAGAACTTGGAAAGATGGATACATCTGGATCACAGTCATCAAAAAGATAAGGCTACAACCTGATCTTTAGATGAGAGAGGATATGTTTATAATTTAACCAGTGAAGGGGAATCTGGGCCGACTTCCAGATTCTCCCTCTACCATTCACACCTTCCAAATCGATAGCCAGTTTGGGTCATGGTGGTCATTATCTAATTTTTTTTTTTTTGAGGCAGTGGGTTTAAATGGCTTGCCCAGGGTCACGCATCTAGTCTGAGGTCGCATTTGAACTCAGGTGCTGTTGACTCCAGGGCAGATGTTCTATCCACTGCCACCTAGCTGCCCTCTGTGGTCATTATCTATCAACTCCCAAGACATTCTCCTTTCTTTGTGAGTTCAGTGCCTGAATACAGCATTTCTCTTCACCCCAACTCCTGCCCTCACACTAGGGCCATTAAGATACATATTAATGTTCCCTACCCTAACTTCCCAATTTCCAGATCGGCCCAATTCCCACTCCTCCTACAAAGACGATCATACCCTTGATCTTGTCATTACCCACAAGTGTTCCACTTGCATGTTTATGAACTCCAAACTTCTTTTATCTGATCCTTATCTTTTACCATTCCATCTCTCCTGGGGTTTTATTGTTCGTCCATCTCCTAGAGTTTTATTGTTCAGTGACTCTTTGTAACCCCATTTGGGATTTTCTTTACTGTACTGGTTTGCCATTTCCTTCTCCAGCTCATTTTACAGATGAGGAAACTGAGGCAAATAGAGTTAACACAGCTAGTAATTTTCTGAGGCCAACTTTGAACTCAGGAAGATGAGTCTTCCTGACTTCAGACCTGGCACTCTATTCACTGTACCACTTAGTTGTCCCTCATCCTATGGTACATAAAGTCTAACTTAACCTATCACCTTCAATCCTGCAACCCTTCAATTCTTTACCAGGCCATCATCCATACGCTGGATCCACTTTCCTCCTTTCCCTACCTCCAGCCCTGGGTAAATCAGTTCAATTCTATACTGTTCTCTACTTTCAAATCTCTTACCCTCCCCTTCTTACCACCTCCATTGCCAATCACTCCTTGCTAAACCCCAGACTTAAACTTCTCTCATTCCTTCCCTTCTATTTACATGCTACTTAATGGAGCTGAAGAAAATCATAGAACTGTGTTGATTGGGTCCACTACAAATTTTTCTACTCTTACCTTTCCAAACAATTTGCTATTCCACTCACCACAAAGGCCATTCCAAACATTTCCATCTCTATTCAAACCACTTACAACTCCTCCTCCTCCCAAAATCTTAACTGAGGACCTTGTTTCAAGCTTCACTGAAAAAAGACTGAGGCCACTCACTTAGAGCTCCTTCTTTTCCCCTTCTCCTCTTCTCACACCGCTCAGGCATATTTCCTCAAAATCTCCCTTGCATAAAGAAGTAACCCTTCTTATTTCCAAGGCAAACCTCTCTCCATGCATACAGCCCCTCTTGCCTTCTCCAGCAGATTGTCCCCTTATTATCTTTCTGTTTAAGTTCAAGAAATCTTCAAATTCTCCCGTCTCTTGACTCCATCTCTGATGCCTACAAAAAAAAAAACCCATGTCTCTCTCATCATTAAAAAATCCTCACTTGATCCTACCATCCCTCATAGCTATATAGCTTGTATATCTCCTTCCATTCTCACTAAAATCCTTGAGAAAGCTGTTCACATTAGGTGTTTCTACTTTCTATCCTCTAACACTTCCAAACCCCTCTACAATTTTGTCTTCAGACCTCTTCATTCAACTGAAACTACTCTCTCCAAAGTCACCAATGATCTCTTAATTGCAAAATCTAATGGTCTTTTCTCAGTCAGCATCCTTCTTGACCTTTCTTCAGCCCTTGACACTTTTAATCATCCTTTTCTCCCAGTTCTCTTTCCTCTCTAGGACATTGCTGTGTTCTGGTTCTCCTCCTGCCCATCTAAGTGGTCCTTCTCAGTCTCTTTTGTTCTTTGTCCAAGTCACATCGACTAACTGTGGCATCCCCCTTATCTCTGTTCTAGGTCCTTTTCTCTTTTTTTCCATAATATTTCACTTGGTGATCTCATCAAAGAACCGTGGGTTCTACTATCATCTCTGTGCTAATGATTCCTAGATGTAGCCAGTCCTAATCTCTGTTCTGAGCTTCACTCTCACAACACCAACTGCCTCTTGGATATCTTGAATGTCCTACAGTCACCCCATATTCAATATGTATAAAACTGAACTCATCTTTCTTCTCAAATTCTCACTTCTTCTCAGCTTTCCTATTACTGTCAAGAGTGCTATCATCCTCCCAGTCACCAATGCTCACAACTTAGATGTCAATCTTGATTCTTCACTCACCCCTCATGTTCATTGTGTCATCAGATCTTGTGTGTGGGGGGGGGGTATGTATTTTAACTTCCAAACATGTCCTGAATACATTCTTTCCACTCACACAACTACCACTCTGATCCAAATCCTCATTACCTCTTGCCTGGACTATTACAATAGTTTTCTTCTTTTTAAAGAATGCTTTTATTTTATTTTTTCTCAATTCCATGCAAAAGCAATTTTTAACATTCATTTTTATAATTTTTGAGTTTCAAATTCCCTCCCTCCTTCCCCTCCCCACTCCTTGAGAAGGCAAGAATTTTGATATAGATTCTATGTGTGCAGTCATATAAAACATATATCCATATTAGCCATGTTGTAGAAGAACACACAGATTAAAAAAAAAGAACAAGAAAAATAAAGTTAAAAAAAGTATGCTTCAAACTTCATTCAGACTCCATCAGTTCTTTCCCTAGAGGTGGATTATGTTTTTCCTCATAAGTCCTTTGGAATTGTGTTGTATTATCCAATAGTCTTTTTTTTTCTAGGCAATGGGGTTCAGTGACTTGCCCAGGGTCACACAACTAGTAAGTGTCAAGTGGCTGAGGCTGGATTTGAACTCAGGTCCTCCTGACTCCAGGGCCGGTGCTCTAGCCACTGTGCCACCTAGCTGCCCCCACCCAATAGTCTTCTAGTTGGTTCTCCTGCCTCAAGTCTCTCCTCACTCCAATCTATCTTCCTCTCAGCTGCCAAAGTGATTTTCCTAAAGCAAAGATCTGACCATGTCATCTTCCCCTCCTTTACTAAATAAACTCCAGCAGCTCTCCATTACCTCTATGATCAAATATAAACTCCTCTGTTTGATATTTAAATCCCTTCAAAACATTACCCCTTTGTACCTACCTGCCTCACAGCACCTGATGCTACCCAGAACTAAAGAGGAAAGAGAAGAAGGAAATGTGTGGCCAGTTGAGGCTTGTATATATCTAGTCAGTAAATCAGTAAGCTGGTTGGTTGTTGTCCTTCTTTCTCAAAGAGGACCACAATGACCCCACTATGTTGGAATCAAAGTACAATGTGTCCAACTGTGGCTGATCAGACCAGTATGAGCTCAGAATGCTCTACCACAGGTCGGGCACAAATAGTCCATAAGAACTAGCATTTATTAAGCTCCTACTGGATGCCAAGGGGCAGCTAGTGGATAGAGTAAGGGATCTGGAGTCAGGAAGATTCATCTTCCTAAGTTCAAATCTGGCCTCAGACACTAACTGTATGACCCCGGGCAAGTCACAACCCTATTTTACCTCAGTTTTCTCATCTGTAAAGGAGCTAGAGAAGAAAATCACAAACCATTCCAGTATCTTTGCTAAGAAAACCCCCAAATGAGGTCACAAAGAATCAGACATTACTCAACAATTGACTCTAGGATAAACAAAAACTCCTTTAGCATTCAAAGCCCATCAAGATCTGACTCTCGCCAGTCTTTCCAGACTTACTTCACATTACTTCCCCATCACACAGTTTACCTTCCAGACAAACTGGCTTACCTATAAGACATTACATCACCAACCTCTTTGACTTTGCACAGGTTATCCCTTATGCCTGGAATGGTTTCCCTCTACACTTTTGTCACTTGGAATACTAAGCTCCGTCCAAAGCTTAGCTCAAGTTCTGCTCTCTACATGAGGTCATTACTGTTTCCTCCCATTTATTAGCACCTTCCTTCCTCCCCTCCCATTATCTAATATTTATTCTGAATGTTTTATGTTTGCCTATCTATGTATGTATTGTTTCTATCTAGTAGATTATAAGCTCTTGGAGGGCAGGGGCAGATTTCATTTTTGTCTTTATACCTCCAATACCTAGCACACAGTAGGGATTTAAGGTTTTGCTGAATTCAACTGAGTTCAGCTCTAGAGAGCCCTGTCTTCAGCCTCCGCCTTTCGCATTGAGGCCCATCAGTGGAGGAGCAGGTAACTGTGTGTAGAGGGAAACAGGGGAGAGATCACAAGAGTATACTACAGATTTAGAGCTGGACAGGATCTCAGAGATCTCATTTTACTGATGGGGAAACTGAGGTCTAGGGAAGTTAAATAGCTTGCCTAAGGTCACACAGACAGTATCAGAGGCAGGACAGGTGATAAAAAATTTTGATAAGGCATATTACCTAGCTTCATATAGCTTATAGCTACATGTGATAGTAAGCTTCATGGCTCTTATAACTCCAATGGGGTAGTAAGCCAATTGGCAGGTCACATAGTATAGAATGCTGGACTGGGAGTCAGGAAGACCTGAGTTCAAATCTGGCCTCAGATACTTACTAGCTGTATAACTCTGGACAAGTCACTTAGCTTGTTTGTCCTCAGTTTCCTCAAATGTCAAATAAAAGCACCTCTTGAGGATCAAATGAGATATTTGTAAAGCATTTTGCAGAACTTAAAGCATAATATAATTGCAAGCTATTACTACAAGCTACAATATCAATTTTTCTTTGTTTTTATATCTCCAATGTCTAACATACTCAATAGGGACTTAATACTGCTTGTTGAATTAAATCGAATTGAAAGCAATAGAGAGCCCCACCGGTAGACTTGGTATAATAGCCCCCCACCTCCACTTTGATGCTAAACAACGCTGGGTACAGTCACATGAAGCCTTGCAGAGCCGCAACAACTGGGGATAGATAGGTAGGGGACAGAGCTGGGCATTGAGTCAGGACAACTTGAGCTTGAGTCATGCCTCCGACACTTACTCATTGTGTGACCACGACCAAGTCACCTTGCCTCCGTCTGCCTCAATTTCCTTATCTGCAACTTATCTGGACTAAGATAACCTCTAAAGTTCCAGCTCAAAATCTGTGTTCCTATAGGAAAGGTGCATGTGGTCACATGAAGCCGGACAGAGCTGGGGCGGGTGGGGTTTTCTCCTTCTCTGTCCCACGGGAGGGCTTCCCACGGACCAGAGAGCACAAATGCCCTGGCTAGAGAACGGGAGAAGGTGAGGTCAGAATTGCCTGGACCAGCCGCGGCAACAGCGTGCCGACATGCCCAGGGTGGTGCTGCAGCGCCACCATGTGGCCGCCCGACACCCCAGCGGAGCGCAAAGTCGCCTGAGCGCGTCCTCTCAGAGGCAGTGGATGCCGCTGAAGGACGGCGAAGAGGAGGGAGGGGTGGGACAGGACCCGGGCGAGCAGGTCGGTTCCTTGCGTGGGGTGAGGAGGGTGGTTGTCAAGGAGACAGGACCTCCCTGGGCGTTCACGTGCACGGTCTAGCCAAAGCTTCTCCCATGGGCTAGTTTGACTCCCAAGAAACAGCGCTGGCACCTGGAAACAGGCAGCGGCGACGCGCACGTCTTCAAGAGCCTTGGTAAAGGGGTTAGGCGCTGGCTCTGTACTCAGTGGTTAGAGCACTGGCCTCGTGGTCAGGAGTTCAGTCCTCCCTGGGGCCTTGGCTAGAGTGGGGTGGGGTGGAGTGGAATGGTCCTTTCATTGAATGTGTCTGCTTGGCTTCCTTTCTGGCCCCAGTGCTATCTCTTCTTGGGCTTTTCCAGCATTTTGATTTTGTTGTGTTTTCTAGTTTGTTTCTCTACCCTACCCCCTTCCTGGCCAGAGCAGAAAGTGGGGGGACAACAGAAAGGGATTCAAATAGAAAGGAAGCAGGACCATGGGGTTTCCAGAGTGGGGGAAAAACCCTTAGAATGTGTAATGTTGAGACACAGACTATGGAATGTTGGAGCTGGAAGGAACCTTTGAGGCCATCAACTAACCGATCAAGAGACGTAGATGAAATAAACTCTTGAGGTCTTTTTCTGCTTTAAGCTAAAGGAGCTAGATGGTACAGTAGTTAGAGTGCTGGACTTAAAGTCAGAGAGACTTGAGTTCAAATCCAGTCGACTACTTGTGAGCTTGACCAAGGCATTTAACCCTTCTGTTAAATGGGCACAGCAGCTGCATTTGTTTCCTAGGATTGCTGCAAGGATGAAATAAGCTACCTGAAAGTGGTATGGGAATGATAGTGTTGTAGCAGGGATTCACTGAGGTCTTTCCAATTCTTAAAATTCAGTCAACAGATATTTATCAAGGACCCACTATGTTCTAAGCATTGAGGACACAAATAGAAAAAAATGAAACAAATCCTACTTGCAAGGAACCTATTCCCTGAAGGGGGAGACAAGAACATATAAAAATGCATGCAGAATATAAAAACATATACAGGGTACATAGAAAGTTAGTAAAAACATATACACAAAGTTAAATAGAAAGGGGGAGGTCATATAACAATAATAACTATTGTTGTTCAGTTGCGTCTGACTCTTTGCAACCTTGTGGACTAACTGTCCGTGGAGTTTTCTTGGTAAAGATACTGGAATGGTTTTCGATTTCCTTCTCCACAGAGTGGACACTTAATAAATGAGTATTTATTGTGGAATGAATGGATTAAACTGAGAGTGGAAGTAATGAAAGTTCTCACAACATGGCATCGTGGAAGGCACACTGAACTGTAAGTCAGAAGACTTGAATTCCAGCCTTAGCTCTGGCATTTACTTGTTACATGACCCAGAGCAAGTCATAGAACCTCTTTCTGTTCTATTTCATCATCTGTTAAATAGCAGTAGTGAGAGCAGTATTAGGACCTGTACTGCCAACCTGTGATTCAATAATTCAATTCAGCAAATATTTATTAAGCGTTAACTCTAAGTGTAAGACACTATAGGAGGCCCTGGGTACATAGAGATAAATAGGTCACAGGAGTTGACAACTTACTGTGATCTATGCTCTCTAATCTATCTCACTAGATTGTTACACATTTAATGAGACAATGTGTAGTAAACACTATAAACTATGAAGCACTATACAAATATAAGTTATGGTTATATATGTGCTAAAACTCATTAGTATCATTTTTCTACATGTGGTTTAAGCCGCATGGGGAGATATTTCCTTATCAAACAAAATCTCTGGCAAATTTCCACCAATTTAAAATTTTTCCAGTTTAAAAAATTATGGTCATAGTAGTAGCCTTCCATGATGTCATCAAGAATCCCTCTTCCATTTGGATATTGTGTAGGGCATATGCCATGCAGAGCTATTTTTTTTAATCTTTTAGCTTATTATTTGGAAAATGTAGCACAAAAAACATTAACTACAGTGACAGACAGATTTGCCTAGATGGAGGGTGGGGCCCCTAGGCCCCCTAAATCTGGTGAGGAACTGAGTATGGCGTGGAAAGACACTGAGGGATGGTGGGAGCTGAGAGCCAGATGCCTGGGTCCTGGCTTGTATGACTTAGGGTGCATAGCTTAGCTAGGGAGCCTCAGGGACCCAGGCTTTCTGGAACACCCTACCTTGATAGCTATACTGCATGTGAAGTTTTTGGTAAGTAGGGAGAGGTCAGAGAGAAAAGGAGAGGAAATGAGATGATAGATTAAGTGCTATGAGATTGGGAGTGCAGAAGAATATGATTCAGAGTAGGGTAGATGGGAGCCTGGGCCTAGCCTTCTAGTCACACAGGGAGCATCCACCCATGTGTACCATCTCCACCCTGGAAGCCAGTGTCTTCTGGAATCAGTTGACAAGCCTGTTCTCCATGATGGAAATGTGGAGATGATCACCCTGGTAGAGTATGCAGTGCACTGGTCACACTTAGTAGGCAATTTCAGAACCAAAGATCTCCCACATTTGCTGTTCTTGCAGGGCTAGAAGCAGCTCTTGAATGGTCTGTTTCCAGTCCCTCTACACAAAATTCACCTCAGATCTGGGTGGCCAGGTGCAGCACGCTCTGTTGAAGAGGGCTTTGCCCTAGGACATCAACTTTCAGAGGGAGTATGCTTTCTCCTAGGGAGGCCCTCTGGCCTTCTGTTCTCATTCAAGCAAACCACACTAAGAATCAGTTGGCATGGATAGCATCCAAGATCCCAGCAATTATTAGAGTATCAAGCAATAAAAAACATCAGAGAAACACCATATGGCAGGATCCTGTTAAGAAATCCAGCTCTCAGATGTTCATATGCTGTGAGTGATTGGGAGGTTTGAATTAAGTTTCTGAACTGGGTTTCTTTCAGTCTTTGAGAAGGACTCAGGGAGAGTGGTTCTCTACCCTGGTGGATAGTGGAAAGAATTATGATGGTTGCCATTTCTAAAATATATGTGCCTGTGCCTTACATTTTATTATTGTTTATATAATTCCATAAAAAATGCTTGTTCTCACTATGAAAAGGGGTTTGAGTAATTGGGAATAGCACATACAGTAAAGATAGGATGAAGGGGAGGCATTTCAAATGTAGGTAGGCACTGGACCAAGAAGATAGATAAATTCACATCAAACTGTCAGTCCAAGTTGTGGCAGAATGATACCTCCCACAAAGAGGTGGAGCTAGGGACAGAGGCAGCCAGCTCCTGAGAGCTTGCTATTTCTCCCTAGCACTCCTACTTGTGCTGGGCGGTAAGCTTAGAAGGTAGGCATGAATATTTGACTGACACTACCTGATCCTTACTACCAGATGGGATGAGTCCCTGGTGACTACATGTCTGCTGATTGTTCTCTTAAAAATTTTGTAAAGATGAAAAAGTTACATAGGATGTAAAGGTATGGATGGGTTATACCATTGGCAGCAGTGACTGCATTGATTAGAACACAAATTCAATTAAAGTCTTAACCCATGTACTTGACTCGGTGATATGTAATTTATTTTTGTATGGCATGACTTCCAGAGCAATCAGTCAATCCACAAATATTCATTAAGTGCCTACTATATATTAGGGGGGGTCAGCTAGGTGACTCAGTGGATAGAGTGCCAGGCCTGGAGTCAGGAAGACTCATTTTCCTGAATTCAAATCTGATCTCAGACACTTACCAGTTATGTGACCCTGGGCAAGTCATTTAACCCTATTTGCCTCAGTTTTCTCATCTATAAAATGAGCTGGAGAAAGAAATGGCAAACCACTCTATTATCTTTGCCAAGAAAACCCCAAGTGGTGTCACAAAGAGTCGAACATGACTGAGAAGAAGTGAATAACAACAAAAAGATGTGTTAGACACTATTCGAGGTTCTGGGGATAAAAGTATAAAGAATGAAACAATTTCTACTCACAATGAATTTACAATCCAATGAGAGGTAGCACTGGGTAGGTAGTCTGTGTACAATAAAAGAAAAAAAAGGACTGGACCCATCAGAAAAGTTCTGATTCTGCTATTAATTAGCTGTTTAATATCATAATATACATTTATGTGTATACATATATACATACACACCTTTGGTCCAGATCTACAATTTCATCCACATAGAGCACTCCTGGTGTGGAAAGGCAACATAGGTTAGTGATGGGAACCCCAATTCCTCAGTAATTGTCTTTCTAGGTTGCATAACTTCTCAGAGACATGACACAAAACCTCTGTGTATAGTGCTGGATTGATTTTTTTTAATAAGCCAAACGATCTATGTTTGGATAAATTACTTTTCACAGCAAGCAACATGTTTCTGTTTCTACCTTAGTGTGGCCACATGTCTAATTTTTTTTGTAGATGGGGAGATTTGAATGTCTCAACTGAAAAACTTTAGTTACATCATTTAGTGATGAAAAGCAACTCATGGAAATATAAATTATAAATGACAAGGGTGTGACTGCATTCAGGAAGTCAGGGCAGTTGAACCGTGGCGTTGGCAAGCAGCATCTCTAGGCAATAGACCTTAGGATTATGCTACTCTTTCTACTATTTTGGGGCTGTCTGCAGGCAGGAGATAAAAGTAGAAAGGATCAGACCTTCTGGGATGGTTGTAGAGCTGATTGTCTTAGAAAAAGAGAGAGCGCCAGATGAGACCACCTTTTATTAGAACATCCATCCCTGAGGGATTGTTGTTTCTGGGTGGCTTCTCCTGTAGTCTTCTTTTCGCCTGTGTTGTATGCCCCCTGGGGAAGTTCTGTGTATTGGGCCATGCTGTGAACTGCCTGAAGTTTTGAGCACAGAGAACATCAAAGGATATAAGGAAAATGACTCCATGTCACCAGGTCAAAAATAGCTGTATCCTTGATAAGCCTTCTGCATTCTCTCAGGCCTGCCTAATGTAGAGCTTGAGGAATCCCCACAGTCCATAATGTGGGATAGGGGGGTAGCATTAATTCCTTTCATCCCTGGAGGTTTTTATTAATGTCATCATGTTGGGTTTGTCAGCATCTTTTTATCAAGTAACTTGGAGAATGACAGGTGATAGTGTTTGAAATTATTTGAGTTTTGACATGCTTTCTCTAAAAAAAAAAAAAGCCCATCTTTTTTAATGGGTTTATCTCCTTTTTGAAATTGTGATAGGCATTTTATCTCTTCTTGATGATGAATACAGCTCACTCATTTAAACCCTCCTATCTTGTCACATCTAGCAGGCCCACTAGAAAGGAGCATCAATCCATAAGGATTTCCTGGATACCTACTCTGTGCTCAACTGTATGTAAGGTACAGCAGGGGATACAAAAAAAAAAACAAAACCAAAACAATGTAATGGAAAGCACCCTGGGCTTAGAGTCAGAACTGAGGTCAAGGCCTGAGTGTGTCATATATTACCTATGTAACCTTGGGCAAGTCACAAGTAGGACAAATTGTACTTCTTACTAGTGACTGTCTACTAAAATAACAGGTCTGCAGACTCCTGGAGAGTCCCTATTACCCTTTCATGGGATCCTTGAGGTCAAATATAATTTCATTTGATACTCAGAATAACGCTGAAAGATAGGTGCTATTGTTATTCCCTTCTTAGAGTTGAGGAAACTGAGGCAAATAGAAGTTAAGTGACTTGCCCAAGGTCACATACCATTAAGTGTCAGAGGTTGGATTTGTACTCAGATCTTCCTGACTGTAAGCCTGATCTCTCTATCCACTATGCCACCTAGCTGCCACCAACATATAGGAACAGATTGAATGAAGAAACAGATAGGAGAATCCAGCTGACTTCTATTTAGTTAGACATTAAAGAGATTTGCAAAATATATGTAAAACAATACCATTCTCATTATATTTTTTGGTTTGGAAAATAGAGGGTTTTTTTCAGAAAAATATGTTATTTATCTTAATATATAATGGACTTATTAGTTTTTTAAATTAAATAATTTTTTAAAAATCTGTTTTAATTTCTAATATTATAAATGTCAATCTATTTGACGCACATAAACAAGAGCTCTTTGGGGTCTTCAATAATTTTTAAGAGTGTAAAGGGTAGTGGGTGGCTAGGTGGTGCAATAGATAGAGTGCTGGCCCTGGAGTCAGGAGGACCTGACTTCAATCTGGCCTCTGACACTTACTAGCTGTGTAACCCTGTGCAAGTCACTTAACCCCAATTGCAAAAAAAAAAAAAAAAAAGAATGTAAAGGAGTCCTCAACAGTTATCAAAGAGTTTGAGAATTGCTATACTAGTCTCTATAACATATGGTGGATAGAAGGCCAGCCTGAGAGTTAGGAAGACCTGGGTTGAAGTCATGACTAACTGTGTGACTGTGTGAATTCCCAGTGCCTCCAATCAACAGTCTGAGATTATAAAGTTAGAGAAGAATTACTGATGCTGCTTTTCCACACCAGAAGTGCTCTGTGTAGATGAAATTATAGAACTGGGCCAAAGGGGGGAAATATATGTGATAAAATAAAATAATTACATAACATGAAAAGTGGGATTTTCTGGCTTTAAAAATATATGCACTTAAACAGGATGATACAGTGGGAGAAGCATTGGTCTTAGGATTGAGAGGCTCTGGGTTTGAATCCTAGCTCTGCTACCTGAATGACTTGTTCTGTCAAGGATTAACTAAAGAAGTGAAAAACTTGGGGATGGAGAGTGGGATGTAAATGTGAGCTGTTTGACCTACTCACCCTCTTGCTCAATAAACTCAAGTGTCTCTTTATCACCTGTAGTATCAAATATAAAATTCTCTGCTTGGCATTCAAAGCCCTTTATAACCTGGCTTCCTTCTCCTTTTCTAGTCTTTTTGCCCCTTACACAATCAACTCCCCTATATATTCTTCCATCCTATGACTATGGTCTCCTAGTTGATCCTGGCAAAAGACACTCCATCTCTGGGCATTTTCACTGGCTATTCCCCCTTGCCTGGAATGCTTCCCTTCCTCATTTCCACCTCCTGGCTTCTTTCAAGTGCCAGCTAAAATTTTACTGTCTACAGCCAGCCTTTCCCAGTCCCCCTTTATACTAGTGCCTTTCTTCTGAGTTTATCTCTAATATATTCTGTCTGTATCTTGTTTGAACATAATTGTTTGCATGTTGTCTCCCCTATTTGACTGTGAGTTCCTCGAAAGCAGGCTCTGTCTTTTGTTGTTTTTGTTTCTGTTTTTTTTTGTGAGCTCCTGGTTTCTGCCTCTGCTTTTTGTTTTTCTTTGTATCTCACTACTGTATTAGAATCGTGCGGCGAGGTGCTTAGGGAACGAGTAGGATCATAGAATCATAGGTTTAGAGCTGGAAAGGGAATTTAGAGGTCACATCCTCCAAACCCATCATTTTAGAGCTGAAGTCCAAGAAAACTAAGTCTGAGAAAGCCCAGGGTCACATGGGTAGTAAGTGACTGAGCCAGGATTTGAACCTGGAGCCTCTAATTCCAAATCCAGTGATCTTTTGAATGCATTGCACTTCCTTCTGACCCAACATTCTCATTTTTATAGGTGAGGAATTTAAATTGAGACCCAGGAAGATAATTACTTGCCCAAGGTCACATAGGTAGTAATAATAATAGGTTACATTTTTATATAGCTATTTATGGCCAACAAATTTATTTACAAGCCTAGGAGGTAGGCATTGAAAATATTATTATTCCCATTTTACAAATGAGAAAACTGGTGCTCAGAAAAAGTAAAGAATTTGTTCAGGATCACATAGCTAAGTAAGTGTTGGAGTCAGAATCCAAACCCAGGTCCATACTGGCTGCTAAGACTAGGACTTGCTGTTCAGTATAGTATCATTTATTTTTCCTTCTTTTCTGATTAAGATGTAAATGGTTTAGATTTGGGTGTTTGGGCTGGAGATTTGCCCTATTTGGTTCAATTAACGGTTAATTGAGATTTGTTTTAAAATTGTTTGTAGCAATAAGTTTCAGACTGAAAAAAAAAATCAGGTATTTTCTAAATAATTCCTTGACGAAAATATCCTCCCTTCCTTCATTGCACAAGTGATAGACTATGAATATAGAATATTGTATATGCTATCAGACTCAATTGATATTTTGATTTGTTTTCCCAAACTGCTTTTGGTAACTCTTTTTTTAGGCAGGACAGTGGATAGAGTATTGGGCCTGGAGTCAGGAAGACCTGAGTTCAAATCTGGCCTCAGACATGTACTACCTGAATGACCCTAGACAAGTCTCTTAACTTCTATTTGCCTCAGTTTCCTGATCTGTAAAAATAAGGATAATAATAGCACCTGCCTGTGGATCAAGTGAGATAATAACTGTGAAGTGCTTTTGTAAGCACTATGTAAGTGTTAGCTATTATTATTATTATTATTTTGTGAATTCATTTTTATTTTTATCTCTCTTTTTAATAAAATTAGCAAAAGGTTTATTGATTGCTGACCTGCTTTTATTCTCTTTTAAAATCTTTGATACAAAGGAATGCACACATGGAGAGGAAGGGTTATATTTAGAAATGAATGTGAGGGAAAAAACCATAAGGAATGAAGAAAAACTCAAAAACAAAATAAAAACCTCCATGTGTACTAGTTCCATCTTCAACACCCTCAAATAGATTAAATTGTTTACCTCTAGGTTCCCCTCACAAGTTGAAAGGAAACAGATGCTCTCCAAGCAGCATCATGAAGATGTATTTGCCCTTTTAAGCATTCTGTCCTTGGTCCTCAAACAGGACAAGATGTCAATGACAGTTTCGTGGAATGTAAGTGTGGAATTTTCGTGGAATGTGTGTAGAATGTTCAATCTTAGCAACAATGTACAGAGTAGGATTTTTGCCTCCAGTTGGCCAGGAGGAGGGGACAGTGACCTTTTCCTTTACTTATGAGTGTCACTGTGATGAATTTACCTAGATTCCTCTTCCAGATGAGAGTGCTCATGTTTCTGTATTTGTGCCTTAACTGATGTAGTCAAAAGCTGACATTTCAAATGCTTGGGAGCTCAGGGCTTTGCAGACATATCTTTGGAATATGTTATTTTGTTTGAGTAGCAATAATCATTCATGTTTGCCCATAACCAGAAACCAGTAGCCTATTGCTAGCTAATATTTTTTTAAAAGGCATTCAACATATTTCAATTATAATTAGGCTCAGCAAAACCCATGCTATCCTTGCTAATAATGGTATGTAAATACTTCAAACATCTGTGATTTCTTCAATGTAGGAATTCCCTTTAATGAGGCAAACCCATTTATAATTTAGTAAATACATTTTAGAGAGTTGCCTGAGATTCAGAGAGTTTAACTGACTCGCCCTAAGGGCATCCAACTAGCAAGTGTCAGAAAGAGGATTTGAACCCAGATTTCTTCCTGAAGTTCTATGCAGCATTCTATCCATTACACTATGCTGTTTATAATTAATTATAACCATAGCTCATCATTCTACTGCACTTTACATGCCACCTTCCTTCCAAAGGCCCCATGTGGTAAATAAGGCCAGTTTTATTATCCCCATTTTACCAGTGAGGAGACTGAGCTAATGACTTGTCGTGGCCATTAATGGAAGAGCTAGAATTCAAACCTAGGTCATCTGACTCCAAGTTCAGGGACCTTTCCCACTGTATCATGTCTCTATATCTTGTGTCACCATTTTCTATTCTCTAGGCTAGGAAATTGAAAGGTGAGGATTGTGTTAATTTATTCAAAGTATTACATAACAAAAGTGCTATGTATTCCTAAGATCTCACCTCTTAAGTCTATTGTTATCAAGTATACCACTGCCCCTCCAATGCCTCCTTAACTGCTTCTCTCTCTCCCTTTCTTAGCAGTCTGGCTTATTCATAGAACCAAATCTAGAGGGATGTGAGACCCCGGGAAAATCAATCTATGTGTTTCCTGTCTCTCTTTCAACATTTGCATCCAGGTAAAATTAGGCTCAAGTGTTCAGTGAGAGTGATCTTGATTATAAAAATGCAATATTAAGACAATATTGATTATGTGGAATTTGCCTCCTAGCTCTCACACTTACTATCTATTGGGCAATCCTCTTGTCCTCTTTGAATCTTGGTTTCATTATCTATATTTAATGGAATTTGCAATGCCTTTTATCAGAAAGCCAGAGGAGTCCTGAGGATGGACATGGGGGAAACTGAGTCAGTAATTCTCAGAGAGAATGAGCTTTCAGTAAGACTATTAGTTGTTTAGTAGGGATAAGGATAAAACTGTGGAAGAGGTCAAGGGATTGGTAACATTAATTCTGCCAGGGGAACAAGTTGGCACCTTTCCCTTCTGCCTTTTTGTTTCCTGAGAATTTCATCTGCCATTCAATTTGGTTAGATTAAAGGAAGTCTGTGAGGGTAAAGAAGGAAGAGGAAGAGAGAAAAGGGTAGGATAGGGGAAGGTAGATCTCAAGCACCTGGTATGTGTCATCTGAAAACTGGTCCTGTACTGATCAACCAATTATTGTTTCCATGTTCCTTTGGTTGTTTAAGACACTTTGGGGAGTGGGACACCTCCCGTTCTGATTTCAGAGAATTGTACCTGTTTGCTTTCCCCCCCCACCTTAGAAAGGCCCTAATCTTTCATCCAATTAGAAATCAGATTACCTAATATTGTATTGTTTCCTTTTAATTAGTTGTCTTATTTGATTGTTTTTAATATATAAAAATCTGTCTTCCCCTGTATTTGTGGTCTAGCCCTAAGCTGAGAAAGGGGCCCGATTTGTTAGGCAATTGGCATGCATCACTCAATAAACTGATATGCTCAGAAGATCAAACCTTTGTTTCCTCAATCATTTCTTCTTTCACTCGCCACATCTGTCAAATCTAGTGTACTGGGCCCAGCCTGTAAATGTTCACCCTGATGCGTGCTAACTCCCTTGGCACGTCAACCCCTTTGCATAGTGCTCTAAGGCTTATCAATCAATCAAGTATTTACTTTTAAATTAATTTTTTCAATTAACAAGAATTTTTTTCCCTCCTTTCTCGCCTTCTTCCTCTTCCAAGAGCTCTGATCGATGTAAGCATCAACTGTAGTTCCAGAGGTCTGATGCTAAAGAATACTGCCTACCTCCTGGGAGAGAGAGGAGGTACTAAATATGCAGAGAGACACACAAACATTTTCAGACATGGCCAATATGGAAATTTGTTTTACTTGACTATGCCCGTTTGTTTTAAGGATTTTGCTTTTCAATCAGCAAGTATTTATTAAATGCCTGCTATGCGACAGGCACTGTGCTAGGTTCCATGGATACAAATATAATGGATGAGACAGTCCTTACTTGAAAAGATCTTACACTCTAATGAGGGGAGATGACAGGGACATATATAAGCATATACAGAATAAAATATAAAGAGAATAAATTCAAAGTAGTTCAAGGTGGTTTGAAAGGGAGGGCATTCTCAATGGAGGGGATCAGGAAAGGTTTCATGTAGAAAAAGATGGTGCTTGAGTTGTATCTTAAAGGAAAAAAGGAATTTTATGGAGCAGAGGTGAGGAGGGAATGAATGCCAGGCCTGAGGGACATCCAGTGCAAAGGCGTGGAGGTGGTAGATGGAATGTTGTGTGTGAGAAACAGGGAGAAGGTCAGTTTGGCTGGATCACAGAATATGGGAGCATCAGTCAGGGTATAATTAGGCTAGAAAGACAAAATGGAACAGGGTTGTGAAGGGCTTTAAAAACTAAACAGAGTCTATGTTTTATTCTAGAGGCAATAGAGAGCCACTAAAGTTTATTGAGTAGGGGAGTGACTTGGTCAGATCTGCCCTAAAGGAAAATCACTTTTGGGGCAGTTTGGAAGACTAAAGTGGGGAGAGACTTGAGGCAGGGGGTGCAATTAGGCTCATGAAATGCTTTTCTCATGAGAATCCTGTGAGATTGTAGTTATATCATCAACCCCATTTTGCAGATGAAGAAATTCAGGCTCAGAGAGATAAGTAATTTGCCCATGGTCACATGGGCATAGTGAGTGGCGGAAATAGGGACCAACCCAGGCCTTCAGATAGCATGATTTCTGATCTGCTCTCATATACTGCATCACAGGAAATGTCTTAGGGCAGGGGTAGGGAACCTGCGGCCTCAAGGCCACATGTGGCCCTTTAGGTCCTCAAGTGCGGCACATTGACTGAATTCAAACTTCATAATAATAATAATTACTTTTATACTGTTGTTATTCAGCCATTTTAGTTGTAATATTCAAACAACTATTGACAATAAGATATTGTTCAGTTTTTTTTTCAGTCCCATCCAACTCTTCATGACCCCATTTCTTGGCAAAGATACTGGAGTAGTTTGCCATTTCCTTCTCCAGCTCATTTTACAGATAAGAAAACTGAGGCAAACAGAGTAAAGTAACTTGCCCAGGGTCACACAGCTAATAAGTGTCTGAGGCCAGATTTGGACTCAGAAAGATGAATCTTCCTGACTTGAGGACCTTCACTCTATCCAGCATGCCACCTAGCTGCCCTTAACTTGCAGTGTGTCATACAGTGTTATAAAAATCTCCATGTAGTTTTAAGCTAGTAACATTTAATTGCTTAAAACTGCACCAAGAATTTTGGACATGCTGTATTATCTCATTTAATCCTCACAACAATCCTATGAGGTAGGCCCTATGATCATTTCCATTTTACAGATGAGGAAACTGAGAAGCTTAGAGGGGCTACGTGGACTTTCGTTCAGGGTCACCAAGCTAGAGTCTGAGAGGTTATTTCAAACCTAGGTCTTCCTTGAGTTCCAGGTCTAGTACTCTAACCACCGTGTCAACCTACCAATTTCACAGAATTTTTTCCCTTAAAGTAAAAAGGAGAATCAATCAAGTTTTCCTACCTATGCTTTAAAAAAAGTTTTATTGCTTTGCTTTGTTTTTATATTACAAATATTTTTATAGATTCCCTCCATTCTGTAAGGAAATAAAACCAGTAAGAGAAACTAATAATAGAGTGACCTCATCTGAAAGTGCTGGCAACATTTCACAAATGTAACATAACTCTACCTCTATTTCTTTTTAAAAAAATGAACAGAAATCTATTTTCTTTCCCTCCTACCCCTCCACCCTGTTGAAAAAAAAAATTGAAACAAATTCCTTTAACAACTGTGCATGGTCAAGCAAAACAAATTCCCTCAATGTCTGTACCCCAAAAATATGTATCTCCTTCTGTACCCTCAATTCATCACTTTCTGTAACGCATAGCATGTTTCATCATTGCTCCCCCAAAATTGTGAGTGGTCTTTGTTCTTACAACCTTCAAAGTTGTTAATTTTTATGATGTTGTTATCATATAAATTGTTCTCCTGGTTCTGCTCATTTCTTTCTTCATCAGTTTGTAGAAATAATTAATTGTTCTTCAAATGTTTGATAGAATTTATTTATAACTCCATCTGGTCCTGGAGGTTTTTTTTATTTGGAAGTTTATTAATGGCTTATTCAACTTCTTCTGAAATTGGGTTGTATAAATTCACATTTTAATTCCTATACCTAGTGACACAAATGCCTCTCCCCCAAGTCATTTTGTGGTAAATCAGTATTCACATTAAAAAAAAAAAAGGAAGGAGAGAATCCATGTGCCAAACTTGTGAATGCAAATGAGATTGATTGAAGGATATTTTTTACAACTACCTGAGGTCTCTGACTGACTGGAGACAGAGGATGCTACAAATCTTCAAGTCTGCATCTGATGGACTGGGGGGTGGGGTGGAGAAGAGGAGAGGAATTAGTAGCCCTAGAGATGGCTTCCCAGCTTTCCCTTTTTGTACAGGAAAGGTTCCATCTTGGACCAGTTTCATTTTACCAGATGAATTTGCTTACTATGGGTTCTAGGGAAGTGATTGGTGGAGAAGCAGATACTTGCCTCCTCTCTCAAATATATGCTTTGGGATCTTTGGATATTGAAATTGATTGAGAAGACAAAGGATGGAGAAAAGACAGCTAGGTGGTACAGTAGATATCAGGCTAGACCTAGAGTCAAGTTCAAATATTACCTTAGAAACTTACTAGCTTTGTGGCCCTGCTCAAGTCATTCAACCCCTATCCTTCTCAGTTACCTCATCTGTAAAATGGGGATGATAATAGCACCTTCCTCCCAGATGGGGATAAAATAAAATAATACATGTAAAATGCTTTGCAAACTTCAAAATGCTATTAAATGCTAGCTGTTATTAAAAGTGAATAAGGACAGAGCTTGACTCACTGCAGTAAATAACTCAATAGCTTTATTGGGGCTATTCTCATAGAAATAGGGATTTCCTCTCATGGCCTTGGTTGAATTCCTAGAAACTTACCCATTCCTCTGCACCTGCAGTTATGAGTTCCTAGGGGTTATGTGGCAACTGTAAGGACTGGATTTCTGATTTAAATCTTAATTCTACTCAGCCATTCTCCTGTCTCTAAAACAGGGGTCCTTAACCTTTTCTTATGTCCTGGACTTTTTTGGCAGTCCAATAAAACCTATGGACCCTTCTTGGTATAATATTTTTAAACAATTGAAAGAAATGCTAAATTTCAGGTAGAAGTTAGAAAAAATAAAGATGTAATTTTTTTTCTTCCCCATGCAAGTTCACAGACTCCCCGGACATGGAGCCCGGGTTAAGAACTCCTGCTCTGAAGCATGTTCTAGATGCAGTAAATAGATTCAGGGATTTTTGTTGTATTTCATGTATGTTCATATAACTTGCATCTATGAGATGGGCCAGCAGGCAATTAGCAGGGGTTAGATTAGACCCTAATGTGTCCTGTCCCCACTCGCTCTTGATGCTCACTGGCTGCTTGGATAAAGGTTCATGTCCTAGTTGTGTCCTCTCTTCATCAGGTATGTGAGAGAGCTAAATCTCTGGGTTAATAGTCTGAATCACATTTAACATAGAAACTCTCCATTGCAAATGAGATAAAAAAAAATAGGTGTCTATGATCGCAAACCAAATAGACGTTGTTAGCTGAAGACTAGCTTTTCCATGGTCGATAAGGTTCTTCTCCTTCTATTGAACCTCCCTCTATGTACATTAAGAGCAGCTAGGTGGAGCAGTGGATAGAGTAAAGGGCCTGAAGTCAGGAAAACTGATCTTCCTGAGTTCAAATCTGGCCTCAGACACTTACTAGCTCTGTGACCCTGGGCAGGTCACTTAACCCTGCTTGCCTCAGTTCTTCATCTGGAAAATGAGCTGGAGAAGGAAATGGCAAACTACTCCAGTATCTTTGCCAAGTAAATTCCAAATGAGGTCATGAAGAGTTGGACACAACTGAAGAATGCCTCAACAACATGTATATTAGGTTAGTTCTTCCCCTAAAAGGCAAGGAAGCTGTCTGTCTTGGCTTGGGCTTAAGATAAATAGCGTCCTGGTGGCCTGAGGTGGTATGGCCATGACTTTGTGGTCAACTGAGGACATAAAAAGTCCTCCCCCACAGGAAAGGCCCTTCTCACTTGGTATATCCCAAAGTTACCCCATCTTGCCCTGTTCAAATAGGGAAGGAGATGAGTGAGGCTAGGTCTGTCTGAGCAAAGTACTGTATTCTGGATCAAAGTAAAGCTCCATTTGTTAATTCTAAAATGACTTGTCTCATTTTGTTCCGGTAGTGGCCCTAAACCACTAGAGGACTCATGTGAGTCAGGGCCAACTCACAATGCCACCTCAAATATAGTCATAATTAGATTTTTTTTCTTGAATTGTGTAAAAACAGTTGTGGAGGGGAGGAATAGAGGCAGTGCAGAGGACAGTCCAACTGATGGGAAATGGGGCTCTCTGGCCTTCTCACCTATGGGAGAAGGTGACTTGGACAGTATTGTGGAATTGGTGGCTATACCATGTAGCAGGTCTAAGTACTCAGTGGTGAGACATGGAGTGGAGAGGAAGTGGGTATGCCCAAATGTAGGTGTCCTGAGACCAAGTCCTGCTTACCCCTCCTAGTTACATCCTGGTCCTGATCTCAGCTATCAGGAAAGCGCCTGTAACTCCATTTCCTTTTTCTAGATGATAATTATCAGCTATTCAGGTGATAGTTAACAGAGATGCTAGATATATGTGCAATGCTTTTAAGTAGTCATAGGATTATTTCATTTTCTTCCCTGTCATATGAGGTGATGCTGCTAGGTGACAGTATAATTATTCAAATGATTGGGAAACTCTTGGGTGGGGTTTTGATCTGCCTTGGCAGTCTGGAAGTTTGTCACTTTTAGGCCTCTTAATTGGCTGCAAGATTGACATAAGTGTGTGGGTTTAGAGATTTTATTTTAAGAATTGAGGAAAGCCTATGCCTCATCTCTATAGTTGCATACAGAATTAGCTCAATTATATGATTATCGAGACCTAGTTTGTACTAAGCATGGAGTACATTTAATCTTTGAAAGTCATTCTGATCCTCAAGTCTCCAGCACAAATTAAAGAGATAACTTTCTGTTTCTGTATAAATTACAGAGATTTCATCCAAGTTGTTTCTAAGCCCAAAATGCCCCCCCCCTCTATTGACAACCTCAAGGTCCAGCTCAAATGCCACCTCTTCCAGAAAGACTCCACTATTTAACCCAACTGTATGCTAACACAATCAGGGAGTTAGGGCAATTGATCTGAGGAACAGGCTTTTGTTGTTATTATTCAGGCATTCAGCTCTGTCTGACTCTCATGACCTAGTTTGACTTCCCAAACCTAACCTTTAAGCACTCAATGGGTGTTGCCTCAGACAAACCGAAACCTGGGGAAAACCTTAGCTTTAAAAAGCGAGGATTTCCCATTGCATCCTGGTACATCGCCAGTTGTCCTAACCTATGTCTTGCCGCTGGACTCCAGTTGACTCTGGAGGAGAAAGTGAGGCTAATGACTTGGCACAACCCAGTTCACTTGCAAGTCAAGACATCACCCTCCTGATGTCATTGGTCCTCTTTGAGAATGAAGAATGAACAACAACCATGGACCATAGCAGGAGTATCTGTAATAAGGATATCAGCCTCTCTCCCTCTCTGAAGCTACGTATTGAATCTACTGCATATGAAAGGAAGGAGAGCCTAGGCCTCTGGACCTCAAATTCATACTTCAGTGGCAGAGCTGCATGTATTAGAAGAAGGGGAAGGAAGAGAGCCATTGAGATCTCTTTCCAACAGAGGAATGTGCAGCTATGCAGGTGACTGCTACTGGGTAGATTTTCTGGTGCATTTGTGTTTCCTTGTGTTCCCTGTCTCAAGAGAAGACTTGTGCTCTCCCTGGATGGTGTTGCACATTGCCTGAAGTCTTATGCACAGAAAACACTAAGGATTTGGGTGATACTTGGCTGTGAAGTTCCAAGCTTAGCAATAGCTACATCTTTGATTGTATTCTCCTGACCCTTTCTCAGTGAAACTCATTGTATTTTGAAGTTTTTCAGCTTTTCTTTGGGGACAAATATAGTTTAATGAAAATGTCACAATTTTATTTATTTTCATTGATTCATTTTATTTTATGATGAAAATTACATTTGTACGATGATTTAAGGTATACAAAGCAATTTAGATACAAATCTAAACAAAATTGGAGATACTAGTTGTACTGTTCAACACTTTCCAAAGTCCACAGATCTGAACCAAAGTTCCAATTACAGAGCTTACTGGCTTTAGTCAATTATTGGAGCCTCTGTAGGCCTCAGTTTCCCCCTATGTAAAATGGGGATGGTAATGTTTACACTACGTGCCCACAGTGTTGTTGTGAGGAAAAATCTTTTTTTAGTCCCTAATGTGGGGATTTAACTGCACACAAGTACTCACCAAATGGTTTTGGAATGAGTATAACTCTGTACAAAGGATTATGAGGATCACTAGCCATGTAAAAGAAGCCATACCTCTCCTATATCTTTAATTTTTTTTTTAGCCAAACTCTTCTAAAAAGCCACCTACCTTATTTTTCCTCCACTTTTCTTTTTCACTCTTTTCTAAACCCTTTGCCTTCTGGATTCTGATCTCATCACTTGATAGAAACTGCTCTGTTCCAAATGACCAAATGGCCTTTTATCAGCTTTGAACCCAAAGTCAGGAAGACCTGAGTTCAAGTCCAGCCTCAGATACTTACTAGCTGCGTGACCCCTGGCAAGTCACCTAACTCTGCTTGCCTTGGTTTCTTCAAAAGTAAAATGGGGATAATAATAGCACCCACTTCCCAGTGGAGATCAAATGAGATAATATTACTATGGTGGAGCTTGGGTAAGTAGGCTTTGAGTATGAAGGGGAAAGAAAAACATGTTTTTCTGATACTTCTAACTACCATTCCTATTTAGGTATCTCCCTAGCCTACTTTATAAAGTGTTGAACAGTACCAGTTTTGTTTGGATTTGTATTTAAATTGTTTTGTATACCTTAAATCATTATAGAAATGTAATTTTCATCATCATCATTTACTATTATCATCATTGCCAATTATTATCATTATTATTATTATTATTATTTCCTCTCTATTTGTCGGTCTAATCAGGCCTTTTATTAAATGTGACATCTTTTTGCCCAGTGAATTCTTCTTTTGCCCAGTGGCTGACAGAAGACTGGTTTCCATAGCTCTTCACTTTTTTCCCCCAACACTAAGCCTGCATTGCTGGACAAAGGAAATCAATAATTCTGCATTGAAGCATTGAGATATCAATCATAGGAAATCAATCCTGGCCTTCTCCCCGAGCATTAGGAATGCCCAGGGGCTTCTCCCTAGGAGAGAGTTGATAAACACATCTGAGGAATTGTCAGCCCAGATCAAGCAAGCCTAATTTCCTGCAAGCTTGGCTGACAGACCTTGTCTTTACATTTTTCCATCTCTAGCAATTTGGCCTTAGCTACAGCTACAGTTACTAGGCATCCTCTTCACTGTCCTCTCCTTGGGTTTTATATAGTTTTTGTTTTTCTTTCATGGCCTGATAATGAGTTTTAAAAGGCCATTCTGTTCTTTTGGATTCTCTCTCTCTCTCTCTCTCTCTCTCTCTCTCTCTGTCTCTTTGATTCTGACCTTTTTTTCCTGTCTAGTGTATTTAATGCCAATAACTGGCTGTGTGACTTGATTCACTTTATCTCTTTAGGCCTCAATTTTCTTATCTTTAAAGTAAGGGGTGGGGCAGGTCACACTGGATAACATTATGACTCCTTATCAATCTAACACTCAGAGTTCCTTCAGCTTAGGGTGTAAATGGATTGTTTTGGCCTGTGGAGAGAATCCAAAACAATTTGTTGTCGGTTGTTGGTGGTGGTGTTTGTTTAGTAGTTTTTCAGTTGTGTCTGATTCTTTATGATCCCTATTTTGGACTTTCTTGGAAAAGATACTGGAGTGGTTTACCATTTCCTTCTCCAACTCATTTTAAGGAAACTGAGGCAAACAGGATTAAGTGATTTGCCCAGGGTCACACAGTTAGTACGTGTCTGAGATCACATTTGAACTCAGGCCTTCCTGACTCCAGGACCCAGGCTCTATCTGAAGAGGTCTAGAGGTTTTGGGGTGCTCGGAACCCCAAGATCACAGCACTGGACCCTGCCTGAAAGAATTCAACTCAAATCTTCTTCCAGCCAGAGAAAAAGTTTACTAGAGATAAATCACATAGGCCAGGTGATGCCTGTAAGAAGGAGCGGGCATGAGAAAAGCTCAGCCTCTAGGCATGAGAGATTCTCAGCGTTTGAATGGGGGCCAGGGTGGATCTTATATACACTAAAGTAACTTTGGGTGGCCAGAGGAAGGGGGGGTGGTTGGGAAAAGGGTCTAGGTGAGAATTCCATTTGGAAGGTCTGAGAGATTGAATAAACAATGGGAATAGATAATGAAGGGAACTGGAAAGTAGAAGTGTTTTAGGGCTTTCAAAGAGGGATAAGGGGAGTAGATAAGGAACCTAAAAGCTTAAGGGTTTTCTGGGATCAGTAAACAAATGGGAGCCAAATTCCTTTTGGTGAAAAGAGGCAAAGGTCTTGGCTTCTGAAACTGAATGATACCCCATCATATCCACTATGCCACCTAGCTGCCCAATCCAACAGAACAATCCAGCAGAGCATAAATAGAGAATCTCAGGGTCTGGATATTAATCTCAGCTCTGATACTGCTAAAGACATTAAGAAAGCATTCTTCAATTTCCCCAGTTGAGATTCAGAATAACCTTTATCCCTTTCTCTTCTCAGGATGGTTTGAGATTTAATGAGGTGATACATAAGAAAGTATTTTGAAGTTTTAGGACAGAAAGGTAAACTGAATGCCCTAGGTAATTTTATGCAGTTAGTATCCACTAACATATGTGGTTTCTTAAATCAAAGTAATGTCCACTGCTCAGAGTTGCAGATGATTATCTAGGGCCCACCCTCCCAAAATTAGTTTGTATTCATTTTGTATACATACTGTATGAATGTCCCAAAAGTCTCAGGGCAGTTTTAAGCTATTAGAATTTATTAATTTTATATACTTATTAACAAGTTATTAAATTTAACTAGCTATTTATTTAATTAATAAGCAAATAATATACATATATTTAATAAGTATTAATAATTTAAGCTATTAAAGCTAAAACTCTCACTAAAACTTTCAGGACACTCACTAAAACTTTCAGGACACAATGTTATTACACAAATTGTTCTCCTGGTTCCTTTCACTTCTCTCTCTTCATATGACTATATATGCCTTAAATCAAAAGGATCATTTTTGTCTAATTTAAACTTCTTTTGTTCAAAACTTTCTGAAATGATTTTTTTTCATCCACTTAATTTTTATGGTGTAGATAGTTAGAGGAAATTAGGGTCAATCACGTTTGGGAAAGGGTGCCACACTTTCAGTGATCCCAAACTTATTATCATTGCTACAAAATCCATATATACTCATAGCTCTAGAGCTAGAAGAGATAGTAGAGATAAATTTAATTTAAAAAAATTAAATTACTTAGTTTAATAATTTAAAATTATTTCAATTTAAAAATAATTTTTAAAAATAACTTAATAAAGATCTATTTTGTCTTCTTCCCAGCTTCTTCAGCCCATTGGGAAAAGAAAAAGAAAATTCTTGTAACAAATTGCATGGTCAAACAAAATAAATTCTCACATTGGGCATATCCAATGCAAGAAACATACATATATATGCATAAATATATATATGTATATGTGTGCATATAAATGTATATGTATACATACATATATAACCATCTCTCTTTAATGAGTTGGGAAGCATGTTTAGTCATCAGTTTTTCACAATTGATTATTGCTCTGGTCAGAGTTCTCAGTATTTCAAAGTTGTCTTTACAATGTTATTACATAAATTGTTCTCCTGGTTCCTTTCACTTCTCTCTCTTCATTAGTTCACATAGGTCTTTCCAGTTTTCCCTGCAACCATCCTTTGAAACATCATAGCATTCCATTATATTTGTTTTGTTACTCCCCAATTGATGGGTACCCCCTTCATTTTCAGTTCTTTGCCTCTACAAAATGAGATCCTATAAATATTCCATGTACATGAGTCCCTTTCCACTTTCTTTGATCTCTTTGAGGTATAGGCCTAATAGGCCACCTTTCTTATTTTATAGATGAGGAAACTTGGGGTTAAGTGACTTGAGGTTGAGTCACATAGGTAATAATTATCCAGATTGTACCCCAGGTCCTCTGATTCCACAGCCAGAGCTTTCTCCTGCCTCCTGCTGCCATCTACCGCAGTTCCTATTTAGTCCTGGTCACACCAGTTGGGAGTCCTAAGTATCTGCTAAAGTACATAGGGCCCTTTAGGCAAAACCAAATGCTGATAGCATGCTTCCATGCTTTCCCATGTCCAGTCCCTTATTTAGTAGTCAGCACCACAGACAGACCATGCAATCTTCCCCTTTAATCCCAATCCATCTTCACCCAAGGGAAAGAGATAATGGGCCATTAGAATTCTGACTGCTACTTAACACCTTGTGCTACACTGGGAATGTTGTAATCCCTCTGATGTTATTGTAGAAGGGATCCCTGTCAGGAGGTAATGTTATATAATCAATCAATCAATTAACATTTATTAAGCACCTACTATATGCCAGGCACAGTTGGTTGGTTAGTTGTTGTCCTTCATTCTCCAATAGGACCAAAATAATATCACTATGTCAGGGTCAATGTACAGTGTGGCTGATCAGATCAATATGAGCTTGGAAGGCTCTACCACAGGTGGGCACAAATAGTCCATATGAACATTTGGAGGAGAGAGGTATTTAAATTTGTGCATCTCACATTTCTTTTAAGCTACTGCAATTCTGCTTTGCTCATAGAGCAGAGTACCTTCTTTGGTGCAGGCACGCCATGCTGGGTGATCCTGTGCCAGCGTCTCCCGTGAAACACAATTGATTCCAAAGTTCTTCAGAGAGACCTTGAGAGTGTCCTTGTGTCACTTCTTCTGATCTCCATGTGAACACCTGCCTTGTTTGAGTTCTCTGTAAAATACAGTCATCCCTTTCACATCGTGGCTCTTCTCATTGCAGTTTTGATATATCACAAGTCGGCTTAAGAAATTAAATGAGAATTTTGAGGGAGTTTTGTGGAAGCCACAGACAACCCTCAAAGGTCAGCAGACAACACAGGAAAAGTTTAGAAACTTAGACATGCATAAAATATGTAAAAAGTATTATATAATATCAATATATTTTATCTTGTAATACCATAATGATTCAGACTTCTTCTCAGGTACAAAGGGAGGGCCAAAAAATTTTACGTGGATTTTCCAGATTGGGGGAGCTCCGGACCCTTAAGCCCCTGCAATGTGGAAGGAATAACTGTAGTCTTTTAGGCAAACATATGTTTGGCATTTGAATAGTGTGGCCAGCTCATTGGAGTGCTAATCTCTGGAGATACAAAAAGAGGCAAAAGACAGTTTCTGTGCTCAAGGAGCTTAATGTTATGAGTATAATGGAATAGATGCTGATTTCAGAGTAAGAATCTGGGTTTGAATTCTGATTCTGCCACTTACTACCTGTGTGACCTTGGGCAAGTCACTTAATATTTCAAGCAACTTCTTTTTCTTATCTCCATGATGAAGGGGTTGGACCAAATGGTCTCTAAGATCCCTTTCAACTCTGATCTTAAGATCCTAGGTAGAAATGGGACTAGATGTCCTCTGAGTACCCTTCCTGACTCTAAGACTCTATGATTAGATGAACTCTAAGGTTCTATACAGAGGTAGCGAGGTGCATCAGTGCATAAAGCTCTGGGTCTGGAGTCAGGAAGACTCAAGTTCAAATTTAGCTACAGATGCTTACTAGCTGTGTGACCTTGGGTAAATCATTTAACCTGTTTGCCACTGTAGAAGGAAATGGCAAACCACTCTAATATCTTTGCCAAGAAAAGCCCATAGACAAAGGTCCACAGGGTCATGAAGAGTCGGACATGACTGAAATGACAACAAAAAGAGTCTGTCCAGTTCTAAATCATACATCAAAGACTTAGAGTTGGGAGGGACCTTAGAGGTCATCTAGCCCAAGTCCCTCACTTTACATTATTTTACATCTATTTTTAGAGATTCTGATAGGTCCAGGAACTTTCTACCTGGAATCTAAGAAGGAGGTCTTAGTCATGGATTACCATCCTCAACCGATGGTACACACATTTTGTACTCAAAAGGAAATTGACAAAATTTCGGGTGGAGCCAGGAACAGCTGGTTATGGAAACCCAGATTGTAGTCATATGATCAGGGTCAAAGTGTTATGCATTTTGCATCCAGGATTGGGTTAGGCAATTTTGGAACAAGAGGCACTTGGGGAAGGGGGCAAGCTGGGGAAGGGAACAAGGGAATTAAACACCTACTAGGTGCCAGGCATTGTGCTAAGTGCTTTCCAAATATTATGCAAAATATTAAAGTATTGTAAAATATTTAAAAATCTGGATCATTAAATAATTATATGTTATTATACATATATCATATGTTCAAAAAAGGACCTTAGACCTTAGAGGGCATCTGGTCCAACTCCCTCAGTTTAGTGATGAGGAAACAGAGGACCATGAGGTATGATGATTGCCCAAAGTCACGGAGGTAATAAGTGACTCATGATACTTATCAACTTATCAAGCAGATCACACAGGTGAAGACTTGAGAAGTCAGATCAATACATTATTCTGTTCCAAGTGTCGCTTCATTGCTACCAACTCTGAAGAACCTATCCCTAGCCATGCTGAATTCCCATGATCTGGGATCCTTGCTTGGCTAATCATTTTGCCCTTGATTTCTTCCTATTTTGATACTTCTCTCGCATGCTACCTCCTTAAAATGTTATATACTTATCTCCTGATTAAAGATTATAGTTTATGTTTGGCAAGTGCTCCTACCCTGATGTTTTCTTCCTCCAGTTCCTAAAGGGCTCACATGTGGAAGATTTAATATGCTTGGAGAATTAGGAATAATGCATGGAAGTTACAGTGAAGAAAATTTAGGCTTAATATTAAAAAAAAACAATTAGAACTTAACAATTAGAGCTCTCCGTTATTGGAAGGAAGTTCAGAAAAAATATGGTGTTGAAATTAAATCACTAGAATAATTATGCTTAAATGCTCCTATTGCTTGAATCAAATTGTGGATTTTTTGGGGCTTTAGCAAGAGCCTGTAAGACACCTTCCTTGGCCAAGTCACTTGATCAATCAACAAGCATTCATTATGTTCCTACTACGTACCAGGCTTGTGCCAGTCCTAGAAATAGAAAGAAAAAAGTAGAATAATCCCTATCCCTGTGGAATGTTCACGCTAGCCCTGGGAGACATTATGTATGTATAGTTTGGGCAGCCAGGTGGTACAGTGGAAAAAGTTTGGGGCCTGGAGCCAGGAAGACTGAGTTCAAATCTGGCTTCAGACACTTATTGGCTGTGTGATCCTGGGCAAGTTTGCCTCAGTTTCCTTATCTGTCAAAGGAGCTGGAGAAGGAAATGGCAAAACACAATACCACAGTATTTTTGCCAAGAAAACCCCAAATGGGGTCATGAAGAGTTGGATATGACTAAGTACATGTATTAGCATAGTCAAAATAGATATGTTTATTTTGGAAGAAATAGAGGTAGGGGAATTAGGAAAGGCTTCAAGTAGAAGATGACATTTGAGCTGAGCCATGGAGGAAACTAGGGATTTTCAAAGGAAGAGGTGAGGAAGGACTCTAGAAAGAGTCACTTATTCTAGGCATGAGGGATAGCCAGTGACAAACAGTAACAAAATCAGTTTGACCAAACATAGAGTGTGAGAAAGGGAGTTATGTGTAATAAGGCTGCCAGGATAGGTTGGGGCCAGGTTGGGAAGGGCTTTAAATGCCAGACAACGGAATTGATATTTGCTCCTAGAAGTAATAGGAAGCCACTGGGGTTTATTGAGTAGGGGAGTGACGTGATCAGATCTGCACTTCAAGAAAATCACTTTGGCAGCTGCATAGAGGACTGTTTAGACCAGTTAGGAGGCTATTATAATAGTCTAGACAGATGTGTTAAGTTTCTAAAGTAGGATAGTGGCCATTTAAGTTGAAAGAAGAAAACAGATTTGAGAGGTGTTGTGGAGGTAGAAATGGCAAGATTTGGAAACTTGATCATATCTTTGAGTTGAGGGACAGTAAAGAGTCCAGGAAGGCACCAGTGTTGTGAACCTGGGAGATTAAAAGGATGGTGGTACCCTTGACAGAAACAGGAAGTTTGGAAGAGGGATGGAGATTTTGGGGAAAAGATAATGAGTTTTGGGGCAGCTAAATGGCACAGTGGATAGAGCTCTGGCCTTGGAATCAGGAGGACCTGAGTTCAAATCCGACCTCAGACACTTGACACTTACTAGCTACGTGACCCTGGGCAAGTCTCTTAACCCCGATTGCCTCACCAAAAAGCAAAAAAAAAAAAAAAAAGGTAATGAGTTTTGTTTTGGACTTGTTGAGTTTGAGATTCCTATGGAACATCCGGTTTGAAATGTTTGATAGGCAGCTGGTGATGTGAGACTGCAGAACACAAACTAGATACATAGGTCTGAGAGTCATCAGTATAGGGTTGAAAATGAAATCCATTTGAACTGATGAGATCACTGAGAGAGAGAGAGAGAGAGAGAGTATAGAGAAGAAAGGGAACCCAGAACAAAGGTCTGGGGTACACACTCAGTTAGGGGGTTAGATTGGATGATGATTCAACAAAAGTGACCAAGGAGTGATCAAATGGGTAGGAGAAAGCAGTGCCAAGCAGTGTCAAGTGTAAAAATGAAAGTGGTAGTTTAATTGGCCTCTCACGATAGCTCTAGATTTATGATCCTGTACCTACCTGTTGGGGCTGTTGCCAGGAAACTTCTGGTTCAAGTATGAGTTGAATGACATGGCCATTGAGGTGCCTTCAGTCCATAAGATTTTGTGATCTCCTGATCCCTCTTCTCAAGATTGCCCTACCTCCACCATTATGGACTCATTCTTTGGCCAACAGTTGAACTCAGAACTCTAGATATCTTGTCTTAACCTCCAGTCAATGACAGCAGCCAAACTAAAGACCACAATAGTGTGGACAATGAATAAGAAAAATCACTTTGATGCAAATAATACCTCATAAATCAGCCATTGTGTGGCCATAAAGAGTCTCATGTGAATTTTTGAAGTTGAGCCAAACAATTGAAAGCGAAGGCTTTGGGTGCTAGCTTTTACTGATAGGCCTGACATTCCAACTTTCTTTCCCCTTCCCCAAATTTAGCACCTATATACTTAGCCCATAAAAGATGTCTCATTGAATTGGCCTATAGAATATAGAATCTTTATTCTTCCTTTTTGGGAAGGAAGGAGAGATTTCTCTTGCTGTCTTGAGATATGAGGGTTCAACTTGATAAGATATTAGGGAAGGTTCTGACCTTTTGGGGGAACAGAGGGGTCTTTCCATTCTGCCCTCCTCATTTTTTCAAATACCTTCTGAACCTGCTCTTCAACTCAATTTTTTTCCCATGTATGTGTGTGTGTGTGTGTGTGTGTGTGTGTGCGTGTGTGTGTATGTGTGCTGATGGTGGTAGCAATAGAGAAAGAATGTCACCTTAAAAATTTTTTTTTGTCTTTTTTTCTGATTCCTGGGCCAATGGAAGATTACAGATGGTCCCTTAAAACCAAAGCTTTTTCTCGGCAGCCACAGGGTGATGCTCACAAAAGCTTTGTAAGGCTCCAGGCCTGCAGAGACTGCTCCTTAGAAGGAAATGTGAATTCTTGTGACCTCTTCATTCCTTGGAATGCTTTGTTACCCTCTTCCTTCATGTGCTGTGAGTCGGTTGCCCTAAAGGCTCCTGGGCTTGTGGCTCTAATTTGAACATTGTGCACTGGAGGTGAAAAGAATTTTCTTTTGTCTGTTTCATAATTTTAGGGATTTCACTGGCTCTTGACATTTCTCCAGAACTAGTGGGTACAGAGTGGTGCCTCATTGCCCTTAGGGCTTGAATGTCATCTTGGTTAACTGATATTCCTCATCACTGAGGCATGTTCTTACATAGAAGGATTCATAGAAACCACAGAGATAGAATGGACCTCAGAGGCCTCTTAGCTCAACTTGCATCTGAAAATTCATCCCCTTTATACCATCCCCTTTTAGTGGTCTTCCTTCACTATCCTATCCCTGCTGAATCTTCTCCTCTCTAGGCTAAACATCTACACTTCCTTTAATTGATCCTCATTTGGCGTGGGCCTCAGTCCTCTCACTCTGGACATGCTCCAGCTGGGCCACGTCTTTCCCAAAATGTGGCTTTCATAATGAAACACAGATTACAGATATGCAGAGTATAATTCAATAAGGAACTACCATGTGCAGGATCATAGAACCTTAGGGGCCTCGAGTATAATTGAGTTCAACTCACTTGAATAGGAACCAGTTCTAACACCAACTTCAGTAAATGGGAAACCAGCCTTTGCTTAAAGATCTCCAGGGAGCCCATTATACTTGTGGACAATTGTTTTTTAAAATGGGAGGTTGATACTCTTATTATAATACTTCTTTCATTAATAATACTCATTTCACTAATACTCTGTCTGAAGCAGAAAGAGATAGTGACTTGTCCAGGTACACGTAACTAGGAGGTGTCTGAAGCAGGATTTGAATTCAGGTTTTCCTGATTCTAAGTCCATCACTCAATTCATTGTACTATTTGGCTGCTCAGCAGCCTTTTAGATACTTAAGGAGAGCTATCATGTTTACCATGTTTACCCTTCTTGAGGGTAAGCACCCCAGAGAACACAGTTCATTTAAGCAACTGCTATGGAGCACAAACATCTTTCACTATAATGGTTGTCTTCTTCTAGCTTGTCAATGACCTTTCTAAAACATGATACCCAAAACTAGTCATAATATTCCAAATGTAGTTTGAGCAGGCCGAAATATAGAGTGCAGAGTACAGTACTAAGCTCCTTGAGAATAAAAATTATGTCATTCTTTGTACAGAGCCTGGCATATAGTAGGTACCTAATAAATGCTTGTTGACTGACAGATTTATTGATTGACTACTTCTCTATCCCTGGAAAGTATGCCTTTCTTATTGTAGCCAGAGATCCTATTAGCTTTTATTAGCTGCCATGTCCTACTATTGCCTCATATTGAATGTACAGTCCATTAAAAAAAAACCTCTAGACGTTTTTTCAGATGAACTAATAGCAATCCATTCCTCCCTGATCTTGGACTTGTGAAGTCAACTTCTTGAATCCAACTGCAATACTATCCCTGTTCAATTTTATCTTATTAGATTCAGCCTAATTTTCTAGCCTTTCAGAATCTTTTGGGATCCTGACTCTGTCAGCCAGTATGTTAAGCACTCTGTCCCATTTATATCATTTGTATTATCTGTACATTTTATAATCATAATGACCATGCTTTTATTCAAATCATTGATGAAAATGTGAAATAACACAGGGTCAAACACAGATCCCTGAGACGCTTTACTGGAGACCTATTTTCAAGTTGAAATGGAGCCATTTACTCTGGCCATTTAACTAATTTCAAATCCACTCAACTGTGCTATTATCTAGCCCACATTTCTACATTCTTTTCCCATAAGAATAGCATGAGATAATTTATAAGCCATTTTGCTAAAATCTAGGTATAACAGATTTTAGCTTGCATGAGGAGTGGAGTTATATGATTTTGGAGTGGAGACATGTTATTCTTTATTCCTCCTTCAAGAGAGAGATACACATAGCTATAGATTCTCTTTGGGGATAGATTTATAGAGAAAAAAGACTTTGGAAGGCAGACATATAAGGGAAACCAGATCCTCAATATATTACTGACTTCTAGCTTGCCTCCATAAAGACTTTTGGGAATTTCTGCTTGGGAGAGATTAGACACCTTGATCATGTCCCTATACCCAGTTTATTACACTAGAGGGGGAATTTCCCCTTGGGTGGAATCTAGAACTCTCTCAGTTGAACTTTCGTCCTGTATATCTTCTTGTATATTCTAATCTATATAACTTGTCTGATTTCTGCTTGCTATCTGCTTGAATAAATAAGCTCACTATTCACTATTTATGATGGTCTTTTATGTAATTACCCTTTGGTGGGAAGATGTCAGGTCTTTCAGGGGTGGGGAACCTGTGGCCTTGTAGGTCCTTGGGTGTGGCCTTTTGACTAAGTCCAAGTTTTACAGAACAAATCCTTTTATTAAGGGGCTTTGTTCTGTGAAGTTTGGATTCAGTCAAAGGGCCATACTTGAGGACCTAGAGGGCCACATGTGGCCTTGAGGCTGCAGATTCCACACCCCTGCTTTAGATATAAGCTTGGTCTATTCCTTCCTCTTTAAGAAAGAATGAACAAGAAAATGACTTAAATTTCAAAAAAGAAATCATTCCTTCAGACTGGCAATATTTATATAGATATTATATATATTTATATAGATATATATATATTTATATAGATATAATTCTAGTCTAGCACCCCTCTCTCTCAGAGGAAAACAGTGTGGGCAGCCTCATGGTTCCTTCTCCTGCCCTTTTCCAGGTAAGAATCAAAATCTCCCTTCAAGGAGTGGACAAGATGCCAGAGATCTATTCATGCCTTTCTATCAGCTGCATTTAGACAACCATGTAGACATACACATCTTACATGGGCATCACATATACCTTATATAAATATTACCCTGATTTACCAGTTTAGTAACCCAGTTTAAAAAAGGAATTAATGTTGGTCTGGCATGATCTGTTCTTAAAGAAAACATGCTGTATCACTGCTTCCTTATCTGAAGGTTCATTAACCATCTCTTTAATATGTTTTAGATTAAAAAAAAATAAAACCACAGTCAATATGATCAGCTTGTAGATTCATTTTTCTTCCCTTCTCCCTTTTAAAATCAGGATAAATACCCTTCTTTAGCCCTATAGTTCCTCTCTTCTTCTCCACAATCTTTGGAATAGCACTGATGGTGATTGAGCAATCATAGCTGTCAGTTTTCTTAGTATCTGACCAGGTGACTTAAATTCATCAAGGGCAGTTCAGTGCTCTCTTACCATTTGCTTGCTTGTTTTGGGCATCAAACTCCCTATGAGTCATTCTCGTCCTAAACTTTCCAGTTCAAAGCTGTAAAATGAGAGTGAAAGAATTTTACTTTTTCTCTCTAGTTGATTTTCATCCAATTTACCCTCACTGTTCCTATTTCTTATCAGACCCTCCTCTTTTCACCAATATGATTTTAAAATAAACAAATAATTATAATAAACTCATTTTTGTTGTCCTTTGATTTTTCTCACCAGCCTTAGTTCATTCTGACCTCTAGAATTCTGGTACTATTCTTTTTTTAAATAATATTTTCTTTTCCCCCAGTTACATGTAAAGACAATTTTTAACATTCATTTTTAGTAGTATTTTATTTTTTCCAATTACATATAAAGACAATTTTTAGCATTCATGTAAAAAAATTTGAGTTCCAAATTTTCTCTCTCCCTAGCTCACCTCCCCCATCCCTGAGACAGTAAGCAATTTGATATAAGTTATACATGTTCAGTCATGCAAAACACATTATCTGGTGCTATTCTTATAGGATCTTGCCGTGTTTTATATTCATCCTGTTACCTGCCTTTGCTTTCATCTTCTGTACAAATCCTATTAAAATCTGAGTTGGCTAGTGAGTTCAGTGGGTATTCATATCAATCCCTTCAGATAACTTCTATTTTTCTTCTTTATTCCTTTTGGGCCTTCAAGAATTTTAGTCCTGAGAATTTCCCTCTTCACATGACTTTCCTACTGAATTTAGTCCAGGTAATCCTGCCTTATCCTACTTCTGAACCCATTGATATGTGATCTCCCAAAATCTAGGGTGCATGTCATATCCCAGTATTCTCCTCTTTCTCTATCAGAAATTCTAGAAGGGAGTAATCATTTCCCCTTAGGTTCCCATTATTTCTAGTCTAGCATCCAATTCCTCCCTGTTTGTGAGAATAAGATTCATAATAGATTCTCCCCTACTCATTTCCCCCATTGGTTACTCCACCTTTTGAAGAGAGAAATTATCATTAAGTCAAGTCAAGAAAGGTCTATATAATTGAAATTTTCCATTACTAGTACATCGTGCCTCTTTTCTCTTTTGAGTATATTTTTGTAATATGCAATGCTACCCATGGACTCACTTGAAGTTATCAATATCTTTCACAAAATAGGGCATTGCAATTGATTGGGGAACAGATGAATGTATTGTTGTATGTGAATGTAAGGAAATATGATTGGGTCATAAGAATGAAAATAATGAGATATTTAGGGAAATGTAGGAAGACTTGTATGAACTGATGATGCAGAGCAAAAAGAACCATAAAAATAACATACAGAGTAACTACGTTAATCTCAGTAGAACAAACATGAAAATAAAGCGAAATGCTGAGTAACTATGATGACTAATCTTGGTTCCAGAGAAGAGATGGAGAATTGTGGCTCTTGGCCAAAAGGTAAGCACTCTGTTCACTAAGTCATACTGCCTCTATGGGCATTATTATTGCCATTTAATTATTGAGGAAGCTGAGTTTCAGAGAAGTTAAGTGACTTACTCATGGTTATACAGATAAATGTCAGAGTCAGTATTTGAAACTAGAACTCCCCTGACTCCAGGTCCAACACTCTTGCTACTACACCTCCCTGACTCCCAGATCCCTTTCCTGGGTCATGATTGACATAGCTCAGAGTCCACCATCCTCTAAATTTAGGCTGGACTATTTGTTGTTTGTCCTTCATTCTTAAAGAGGATCATGACATCAGGAAGGTGATGCCATGACTTGCAAGTGAATTGGATTTAAGTGAGGAAGGGCTGTGCAAAGTCACCAGCCTCACTTTCTCCTCTGGAGCCATCTGAGTCCAATGGCAAGATATAGATCAGGATGACTGGAGATGGTCCCTGGGTTGGATTATTTAGCCTCATGAATCCCTTTGCATTAGCCTAGATTGAAATTTACTAGCTCTGGCTTGACAATGTTGGTGTTCCAAACCACAGTCTCTCTTGAGGAAGTCATTCTGATGGTGAGGGTGGGATGGGAGAAGGTTGGCATAGTGGAAGGAGTAGAGTCAAGTAGAGTCAAGAGTAAAGTCAGAGGACCTGGATACAAATCCTAGTTGTGCCACTTACCAGCCACATGACCCAGGCAAATTACTTACCCTCTCTACGCTTCAGTTTCCTCATCTATCAAATGCAAAGGTTGAACTAGATGGCCTCTAAAATCCCTAACTTTAAAATTCTGTGATATTGTAAAAACAGATGGGGGTGGGTAGGAAGTAACAGTGTGAGGTGCCAAGTGAGATGAGAGAACCAGAAGAACTTGAATTCAGAAGTCGTGGAGGAGTCAGCGGCCAATACAAGACAGGAAGGATCCATTGGCGTTTGCAATGGGTGGAAGACTGTCCGCCATTTTGCCATAAGCCATCTGCTTTTAAATGTAGTCCACCTACACACCATGTGCTTGAATGATGAGCCTTATGGTGACAGCTGCCTGAAACACCTACCACTTTTCTGCCCAATTATAGAATGTCACAAAAAAGCATTCTGCAATCTATTCCCATTTGTTTGCCTTTAACTAGGGGCAGCTAGATGGCATAGTGTAGAGGGTGCTGGATCTGGAGTCAGGAAAACTTGAGTTCAGATTTGGCCTCATATACTTAATGGCTGTGTCACTGAACAAGACATTTAATTGCTTCCTGCTTCAGTTTCCCTGTCTATAAAATGGGGATAATAATAGCACTTACCTCCCATGGTTGTCGTGAGGATAAAATGAGATGTTTGTAGAGTGCTTTGCAAACTTAATGTAATATATAGATGCTAGCAAAAAAACAAAAACAAACAAAAAAAAAACAAAACAAAAGAACAACTATGAGGAAGAATTCAATGACTTCTCTGTGCACTCCCTTCACCAAATTATGTGTAAACATATTTGACACAGTGCTTAATAAATGCTTGTTGCATTGAGGATGAATGAATGAATGATATTGTGAATCTGGGTGACTGGGAAGATGGTGGTGCCCTCAAGAGATAAAGCGAAGTTAGGAGAAGGGGAAGTTTTGGGGATAAGATTATAGTTTTGTGTTGAACTTGCAGAGTTAGAGATATCCAAGGACATTCTGTTCAAAAAGTATAATACAAAATTAATGATTGTGGAGCTAGAGCTCAGGAAAGAGACTAGAGCTAGACATTTATATCTGGGTGTCCTCTGCACAGAAGTGATAGGTGAACTTATGAGAGCCTTCTGAGATCACTAAGAGATAGAGAGTGTAGAACGAGAAGAGAATAGGGTCAAGGGCAGAGCCCTGGGATACACCCCAGGTAGAGGTTGCAGAATGTCTTCATCATCTACTTGCATAAGACAAGAAGCATGAAAGACATTGCCAGTGATGCATAGAGAGAAAGGGCATTCTGTTGTTTGCAGAGAGAAATCAACAAAAGCTGATCAGCAGCAGAGGATTTGCTGGCAGAAATGCAAAATGAAGGAATGTGGTCCTAGTACTTCACTAGGTGTTTTGTTTTTGCCTTCATTTGCATAGCAGACAAAGAGGTTCTTAGGAAAATGAGAGATTTGGTTGCCTGAGCCTCTGTTACCCTTCAAGTCTTCTCCTATTGTATGATGTTTTTCCCCCAAGTCTTTCTGAAAATCCTTTATCAGTCTATCTAATAATTATAATAGTTAACTTTTGTTGTTGTTGTTCAGCTGTTTCAGTTATATACAATTCTTCATTCCCCTATATGGGGTTTTCTTGGCAAAAATACTAGAGTCTTTTGCCATTTCCTTCTGCAGCTCATTTTACAGATGAGGAAACTGAGGTAGATTGGGTTAAGTGACTCGTCTAGGATCACACAGCTAGTAAGTGTATGAGGCCAGATTTTAACTCAGGAAGTCTTCCTGACTCCAGGCCCTGTGCTGTATTCACTGGGCCACCTAGCTGCCTTTATATCAGTCTACCTAATAATAATAATAGCTAACATTTACATAGCACTTACTATGTGCCAGGCACTGTGCTAAGCACTTTACAATTATTATCTCATTTGATCCACACAAACAACGGTGCAGGTAGATGTTATTATTATCCCCATTTTATAGATGAGGAAACTGAGGCAAATAGAGGTTAAGTGACTTGCCCAGGGTCACATATCTAGTAAGTGTCTGGGGCTGTATTTGAATTGGGTCTTCCTAATTTCAGACCACTCTATCTACTGTGCCAACATTCGCTAACATGTTGTAGGCCTGCTACTTCCTTTAATGTTTCCTTGATGTAAATGCAACACTCAGTTTATCCATCTGTCATCCCACAGCATACACAAAAGAGAGTTTTATTTTGTTTTTGTTTTTAAATCTGAGACAGCAAATTAATTTTGATGCATTAAGCACAAAACAGTGAATTTGACGAGGGTTTCATTCAGTTTCGGAAGCCGAGATCTTTGCCACTTTTCCCTTTGCCCCTTTTCGCCAAAAGGAATTTGGCTCCCATTTGTTGAAAACCCTTAAATTTTTAGATTCCCCTTACCTCCCTTCCAAAGCCTCAGCCTTACCTTTTAATTTTATTCAAATGCACCTTTGCTCCTAGCCCTAAAAAGAAGTTTGTCTATTGGTCCCAGAAAACCCTTCCTTATCTACTCTCTTTATCTCACTTTGAAAGCAAACTTCTACTTTCCAGTTCCCTTCATTATCTCCCAACCACCTCCCCCCTTCAACTGGCCTTTCATTGTGGCTACACCCAATCTCCCCTCCATTGTTTTACCTTCCTATGGCCCCTGGCCATTTCCCACCCTTAATCCTAGCTGGGCGCCCATGAGGTCCAGGACCCAGGAGTTCTGTTCACCCCAGCTTACTAGCCACTCCCATCCAGACCTCCTTAGGCCCTTCCTCCCAAACTACTTGGCCACTCCTAGATCCCTCCCATAGTTTTTCTGCATGTAAGGTCCATCTCGTTTCTATTAAGATGCTGAGCTGTTCTCATGCCTAGAGGCTGAGACTCTCATGCCTGCTCGTCCTTACGTCCTTACGTGTCACTGATGTTTGGGTTCCATGGGAGTCTGGCCTATATGCTTTATCTTTAATAAACTATTTCTCTGGCTAGAAGAAGATTTGGATTGAATTCATTCAAGCAGACCCGGCACCGCAATCTTGGGGGGTCCATTTGAGCACCCCAAACCTCTACACCTCTTCAAAATGATTACAAGTGGCCACTGGGTATTTTACTAAATTCTATAGAATACAGAGAATTGGTCCTTGTCTGGACTGAAATAACGGCCCCTCCTTCATTACTTACTCCAGTGTGATTTCTATGTGCATAATTAGCTTGCATTATATTAATTTACACTTACAAGATTTCCATAGTGTTTTGCCCTATTTCATTTTCATTTCCAAGATACATGGTGGGTATAAGCAGGCTTCAGCATGTTACCAATGAGACATCATTGAGGACAAGTATGACTCAGAAAAGTATCCGACTCTCCTGAGTCTTCTTCTTCCTCCCCTCTATTTGTGTCACTGAAAAGTCATGCATGTGTAGTGCCTAGAACATCCCATGCTTACATCAAGGCACTCTGTGGGTCAGTTCTCACTCAAAAACATTGCTCATGAACACCTCCCACTGTGTTCACTTATATCAATTAGCCAGAGGACACAGTCCTAAACAAAAGGCATTTGATTAAACAACATAGCAACAACAACAACAAAAAAGTGACAAAAAAGTCACTCTATTGTGATTCTTCCATGCACATAGGGAATATAGTCCCACAGATTACCATATCGTCATTAGGGAAAGCCATAGAGGCAGAGAACATGTCACCAGAGAGCGCACATAGAAGGCACATATGTAGCACCAGGGCCATCATCCTATGGGGATATTATTAGACTGTTGTCTTGTTGAGTGTCATGCCTTCACCCTGCTGGGTGTGATAATTGTCTCTATCATACATCCGTGTTGGTTGTGTGGTTGCTAAACTGCTCTTTGTTGCCACCTTTGTATCTTCTGAGTCATCTGTTGAACTCTGTTCCTTGCTGCTTAAGTGCAATGGTCAGAAACTATGTCCAGCAGCCTGTGAATAAAGAATGTTTCTTTTACATTTTTTTCCCAATACAATGGAACTTTATTTGAAAATGTAAAACCACGTTTGGCCCACTGGAAGAAGTTTATCAACCCTGTTTCAATGGTAGCCTAGAACCAGAGGTATCAAACTCTAGAGCTTGCAGAGTGTGGCAGAGCCAGATTAAAAGGTAATTGGGAAATGTTTAACAATACAATACAACATAGGTATGTTAATTTGTGGTTTTCTAAGTCAATGTGCCCCGGCAGGGATCATTTTCTGTTTAAGTTTGACACCATTGGCCTAAACTATAAGTCACCACACCTTGGCAGGAAGGAGGGAAGCTAAGAAAAGCCATCAGAATGCCCCCAAGCTAAGATTCAATCTGTTCTCTGTACAGCTTCGTGTGGTGTTGAATCCTGGTCCAAGGTCTTATCTACCTGACCTTATCGGTCTTAACTATCTGATTTAGGGTTGGGAATGACAATCATTTAAGATCAATTGAGCCCCAATAAGGACCAAAAACCTGAATTGATCTTTTCTGCCTGAGTGAACTGAGAATGCCCCTTCCTGTGTTAACAGCTAAAGCTGATCAAGAGCATTCTTATGTTTATGACTACTAAGGTGCCTTTAACCCAGATGGTGGTAAAGGAAATACAGATATCCTGGATCTGACATTTGCCTATCAATTAACACAGACATCCTGAGTCAGGGTTTAAATGTCCTGCTAAAATTGCTTGATTCAGTCAGAGTTAAAGCTCTGGCTCCATGTTATGTGTTGCTGCCTTAAGGGGAATAAAACAATATGAATTTACTTATCACCAACTTTAACCAACTTTCAGGTTGACAGGAAATTCTTTGTAATCCTTGTCATATTCCTAATTATAATTGTGTGTTCCCAAAAACTACTTTTGAGACTTTGCCTAACTCCCCTTCCTCCATCCCTGGCCACCTCCACCCCCACTCAGTGGAGACTGGGGTTCCTAAGATCCTCTTTGATTGACATGCAAATACAGCTAAGGTAAGAACAAAAGGTCAGGTGAAACACCAAAGCCATATTCCTTTCTTTATGTTGTGTCTCTGTCAGCAAAAATCAACTGCTAGTGCTTTCCTTTCCACTGCCCACTATAGATGCTATCTGTCCACATATATCTTTGACGATATCCCTTATACCACTTATTATATGCAAGTCATCATTGGTAATATCCGGCAACCTTACTTAGACACACAGTGTGTTTCTTTAGGTCACCTGCAGGCATTAATTCTGTTAAATTTAGGGTGTTCAAGGATCCAGTCAGAAAATATTACTGAGAGAATACTAGTGTTAAAAAGATGAAATGTAGGGCAGCTAGGTGGCTCAGTGAATAGAGTACTGGGCCTAGATTCAGAAGGACCTGAGTTCAAATCTGGCCTCAGACATGTAACACTTACTAGCTGTGTGACTCTGGGCAAGTCACTTAACCCAAATCACTTCACCAAAAATAAAAAGATGGAATTTTATGAGGCAGGGATTATTGAAAGAGTTATGTACTTTTCCAATTGTGATACAGCCCAATCTTCCTCTCCTGCTCAATTCTGGGATCAGCTCACTGTGTGAGGTTTAAAAAGTTCCAAGAGATAGAGTTTCTGGGTAAATTAAAATCAGCTTTATTGACTACCTCTAGAAAGCAGTCAACAAAAACAGGTTCATTGTCCCCGCAGTAGCCAGGAGACCAAACCTGTAGAACCTTTGATATTTATAAAGTATTTTGAAAGAGGAATGCACCTGAGGGTGAAAATCAACTCTGATTGGCCAACAAGTAACAAGAGAGAATGAATATTATGGCAGCAGGTGGGCTATATTACAGTGAGGGTCTTTGGGGTACATGACTTGGATCACCCAAGTCTTGGTCAGAGAGACTTATCAATTTCCATATCCCCTGTCTGACAAAAGGAAGAATCCACATTTTCCCAGACCTGTCTGAATAAACACAATGAGCAGGAATCCATTCATTAGCCTAAATTTAGAATTTCTTTTCCTGGGTAAGTCTTTGAGAAAGACTTCTATACTGGTTCATACCTGGATGAGGAAGTAGAAAAGGAGAAAAACCTTGGTTTTTAAATTGGTTATTAATACAAGAAAGAAATAATCATTTCTTTTAATTGTATAGCTTAACTCAATGTATAGCTCCAACAACTGTTTTCAATTCAATTTGGTGAGCATTTATTAAGTCCCTACTATTTGCCAGGTAGTGTGCTAGGTATTCAAAGACTAACAAAGCAGTGACTGCCTTCAAGGACCTCACAGAAACGAGATGTATATATAGATACTGTAAGTGAATATACCTATATGCAGAATAAATACAAAGTAATTTCAGTAGGGGGTGGGAGAGAGGGATCAGAAAAAAACCTCATTTAGGAGGGCAAAACCTTAAAAAGAGATAGGGATTCCAAGGGGCAGAGGAAGAACATTCCAGGCATGGGTAGTATATGCAATGGTGGGAAATGGAATGCCATGTGTGGGTAAACCATGAGTAAGTCAGTTTGATGGAAAATAGTATAGGGTATCTGGGGAGGAGTAATGTGAAATTCATCTAGAACGATAGGTTACAGCTAGATTGTGAGGGGCTTTAAATGCCAAAGAGAGGAACTTGTGTGTCATGATACAGGCCATATTTATTTTTGTATCCTCATTATTCCACTTTGGTTTGCCAGACCTATCTTTTTTGACTGACCTTGGGCCTCATTGAGGAGGCTCTGCTGTGCTCCAGCCACCAGTGTAAACATCCGACTAAAATAAATTCAACCTCATCTGCCCTCATGTCTACCACCAGCATATTCTGGCTTTTTAAATAGGCTCAAGTAAGAGAGAATGGCTCTAACAGCCCTTTGAAACCGGGGGACCCTCAGTGCTGTAATCAGCTAGGGGGGAGGTGAAATGAGAAAGTGAGTGACCATTGTCTTCATTGAACCAAAAATAGATATTTGTGTCGTGGCTTTAAATATTAAACAGCAGGAGCTCATCTGTGCTTGTGATTTTGTGGTCTTCCTGTTCTGCCAAAGGTAAATGAGTCACTCATAATCTCTGGAGATGCTGCTGATTTAAAATTGAATACTCAGTGGAAAGTACAGGGATCACTAAATCCAACTCAAAAAAACATAACCCCATATTTATTAAGCAACTGCTAGGAGCTGAGGAGATACAAGGATAAAATGAAAAACACGAAGCTTGGGGTCTATAAGGAAAGTGAGGATGGGATTTCCTGGTATGTTCACTCTGAGTGGGGGGTGGGGAGGTTTCTTTTCCCCTTCCCCAGTCCGGCTCTGGAGACTGAATAAGAATCTGTATTTCACATGCAGAGTTTCTTGTCAAGACAATTTTTTTTTTTAGGCAGTTGGGGTTAAGTGACTTGCCCAGGGTCACACAGCTAGTAAGTGTGTCAAGTGTTTGGTCTGAGGTCATATTTGAACTCAGGTCCTCCTGACTCCAGGGCCGGTGCTCTATCCACTGCGCCACCTAGCTGCTCCCCCGTCAAGACAATTTTTTGTACTATAATAGAGACATGAAGGATTACTTAATATCATTTAGTTTCTAGATAGAGGTGGCAGAGTGGGTAGAGGGCTTGGAGTCAGGAACACCTGAATTCAAATCCTGCTTCTGGCACTTACTAGCTTTGTTGACCCTGAACAAATCACTTAAGTGACCTCAGTTTCCTCATCAGTAAAGTGGTGAATAATAACAACAGGCTTGTTGTGAGGATCAAATGAGAAAATATATGTAAGATGCTTGGCAATCCTTATAGTACTATATAAATGTGAGTTTTTTTTATTATTTACTAAAACACCTCCATTTAACATTGAAAGCCCTTCACAACTTGATCCCAGCATATCTTTGCAGGCTTATTTCAAATGACTATCCTTCACATACTCCATTAGGCTAATAAAACTGTCTCTCTTAGTATTCTTCACACATTCTATATCCAACAGAATCTGTTCTTTGCATTGGTTGCTTCCCATGCCTGGAATTCACTCCCTTCTCACCACCATAATACCTTTCCTGATTTTCCCCCTGCAGGTGCCCTTTGCCCCAAATCACCTGTATCAATCAATTAATAACATTTATTAACTGCTTACTGTGTGCCAGGCACTGTGCTAAGCATCAGGGATACAAAAAAAGGCAACAGACAGTCCCTGCCCTCAAAGAGCTTAAAGTCTAAAGGGAGAGACAACATGCAAATAAACATATAAAAAGCAACCTATATACAAGATAGGGAAAAATTGAGAGGGAACGAAGAGGGTTTGGGGAAGGGAACACACTGGAATTAAGAGGGACTGGGTAAGGCTTCTTGTAGAAGCTGAGACTTTAGTTGGGACTGAAAGGAAGCCAGAGAGGTCAACTGATCTAATGAATAGAGTTGACCTCAAAACCAGGGAGACCTGGGTTCAAGTCTTTGAACATATTCTGGCTGTGTGTTCCTGGGTACCTCTTGGTACTCTGGCCAAATTTCTAAGACTTTTAAGTTACAGAGAAAGTGATGCCCTGCGTTGATGGAGAGAGTTTCCTCTCCAGGGACCTTCCTAAACTATACCAATGAAATTATAGGTCAAATCCCTCTATTCCCCATCTGTTTTCCATGCATGTGTGTGTGTGTGTGTGTGTGTGTGTGTGTATACCCCCCACACACATACATACACATATATGTGCTTATATAAATATATAAACTCGTGTCACATGGGGATTTGGGAATGAAACTGTGAATATTGCAAAGACTTAGTGGGGAAATGGTAATTGTCTTCAAGTATTTGAAAGGCATTAGATTTTTTTCTGCTTGATCCTGGAGGGCAGGACAATGGATGGAAATTTCAGGAAGGTAGATTTAAGTTTGAATCAAGGAAAAACTTCCTGAGATTTAGAACTATCCAAAAGTAAAATGGGGCTGGCATGAAATTACTGGATTTTCCTTCACTAGAGGTCTTCAAGCAAAATCTGGATGCCTACTTGTTATAGGGGGATTCCTGTCAAGTGAAAGTTAGTTGAGTTGGCCCAGCTTCCATTTTGTGATCTGTTCCCATAAGTTCAGGGAAAAGTTTGGAAACAGCATGGACGTCACATAAATTAGCCACCATAGTTAGAGGAAAAACAGATCCTTTTTGAAGAGTTTTCACTTGTAAATATACACGCACACATTTCTTATCATTTCATCTTTCAAATGACCAAGTCCTCCTCCTCCTTGGTCCCAGACTTTTAGTTTCTCTTAATAGGTCATTCCAAAACAATAGAGCATCTTAACCTTCGGCAGGAATTCCTAGGAATTAACTATCTTACAGGAAGACAAGCATGAAAGTAGCAGTGGAGACACAGCAGGGCTTCTACCAGGAAAGCAAAAAGAGAGGTGGGGAGAGAAGAGGGGAGGCAGAAAGAGGAAGAAAAGGTTGATAGAGCAGGTGGAGAAAAGACACAGGGGCATATGTTGGGGAGTGGCAGAGTGCCACCAGCAATTACCTGAGATCCTGGGAGGTCAACCACAGATTATCAACTGCAGATTCTCTAGTTTACCAGCTCATTTCCCTGGAAGATGATGATGATGATGATGATGATGATGGTAATAATAATAATAATAATAATAATAAATTCCCCTTTCTATAGAGCTCTAAGGTTTTCTCCCTGAGGTAGGTAATAAAAATTTTATTACTCTCATCTTATAGATGAGGATACCAAGATGTAGTGAAGTAATCTGCCTATGGTAATATAATAATAATAGTGATAATAGTAATAATAAGCATTTATATAGTGATTTAAGGTTTGCAAAGCACTTTGCAAATTTTATGTCATTTTATGACATAACAATCCTGGGAGGTAAGTGCTATTGTTATCCTTATTATGTAAAAATTTTAATAATTATAATACTATATAATATACTATACCAATTACTATACTAACATACTATATGATACTAATACTATACTATAATAATTATTATAGCTTATTATATAATAGGGAGAGCTAGGTGGTGCAGTGAATAGATTGATGGGCTGAGATAAAATCTGGCCTCAGACACTAGCTGTGTGACCCTAGGCAAGTCACTGAACCCTGTTTGCCTCAGTTTCTTCATCTATAAAATGAGCTGGAGAAGGAAATAGCAAACCATTTGAGTATCTTTGCCAAGAAAAACCCAAATGGGGTCAAGAAGAGTCAGACACAACTGGAAAACAATTGAACAATAAAACCAATTTTCTAGTTTATACAACCAGATTTAAAGGACTTCATTAACTAGCTGTTTGGGTGTGACTGGTTGAGATTTACATCACAAAAGAATCAAAGATGGCCCATAGTACTACCAAACCAATGAGTGACTGACTTCTCTGTGGGGAAAAAGACTGCATAGTAGGCAAAGACCAGCAGATGGTATTAAGGAGCAGCAACAACAACTGAGGTGCCCAGGAGACAGCAGCAGATTTAGTTTGGTGGAAGATCCCTACAGGGAGCAATATGGTAGAGGGAGAACATAGGATCTCAGCTCAGGAGAAAGCAGCTTACCCAAGACATCACCAAAATATTTTAGTGGATCTGCCATAACCTCAGTTTTCATAGGTATGAATTGCCCTGGCCACATTTTCTGATTTTGTGCTTTGCCATGTGTGATCCCTAATCCTTAATCACACAGAAAACTGCATATGTCCCCTATCCAGTGGATTTGAGAACTTCTGGAAAATTATACCTTTATGTGTGGAAAGAAATCTTCCTTGTCACTTATGTTGTTATACAGTTTAATTTAAATGGTTTTTGCTTGGGAGGCACTGTGGTACAGTGAAAAGAATGCTGCTGAGTTAAAAGGATGTAGGTTCAAATCTCAACTCTGATGAGAATTGCTTATGTGACCTTGGACAAGAAACTTAATCTCCTTGGGCCTTAGTTTATTTAAAATGGGAAGACTGGATTAATCCTTTCCATTTCTAGATCTGACTATGCTTGACCTAATGTATCTTCTGGCTAACTGGTAAAAGAACCACATTAATGGGAGCTTGTGAGTTATTGTTTTGAGCATGCCTACAATGTGCTTCAAAACTAAGTCAATATTCAGAAAGCCCACATGTTGGAGGGGCCAGGCCCTGGGTGCTACATCAGAATTTAAGTTCATGAGAAGAATATAAAGTGTTATGAGATCAGGTGAGGGAGAAATAGTTCACAAATATATATCTTTACTTAGTAACTTTACTCTTTCATCTGACAGTGTTTTAAGATGTTCAGAGCAAAAAAAGGCAAAAGCTCTTTAAAACATAGGCATAATGTAATAGGTGGCACAGTGGAGAGAGTGCTGGACCAAAAGTCAGGAAGAGTCATCTTCCTGAGTTCAAATCCCACCTTAGAAACTTACTAGTTGTATGACCCTAAGCAAGTCACTTAACCCTGTTTACCTCAGTTTCCTCATCTATAAAATGAGCTAGAGAAGGAAATGGCAAACCACTCTAGTATCATTGCTAAGAAAGCCCCAAATAAGGTCCTGAAGGGTTGGACACAACTGAAAGATGACTGAACAATGACAAATAGGTAGCAGGAACTGGGAGTTACTAGGCTCATTAAAAGATAACCTTTAATATTCTATATAACAATAAGTTTTGTATAATTGATTGCTTCCTGTTCAGTTGTTCTTACCTATGGAAAATCCTACTGACTTTATCTCAAAACACTACTTATCATTCAGTGGCAGCTATCTTAATTGCAGGTAGAATGCCTCAAAGGACTTAACTATTCTCATTCTAGCCTTGTTCACCCAAACGTATAGAAAGAAGATCTACACTGGACTTCAATGATTACTTTTAGCACCCTCTTCCACTTTAAAGGACTCTCCCCCTCACCACCAACTTCTTCCAAAAAAGGGCAAAAAACTGAATCCCTAATTAGATTTTTTTTTTTAGGCAATTGGGGTTAAGTGACTTGCTCAGGGTCACACAACTAGTAAGTGTCAAGTGTTTGGTCTGAGGCCGGATTTGAACTCAGGTCCTCCTGACTTCAGGGCTGGTGCTCTATCCACTGTGCCACCTAATTAGATTTTTGACCCCAAAATTATCAGATATTTTCAGTTAGAGTTTCAAATAGAAAGGTTTGGTACATACCAGCTTTATCATTTTGAGTTTACAGGGACAAAAATTTACTGAGTCAACAAAAGAAGCTTCATCTTTTAGCCCTGTTTCCATAGCCTAGGGAGTAAGTTTTCTCTACCAGATGTTTCCAAGATCCAGCTGACATTTTACAGGCACAGGGAGAAAAGGGAGGAAAAAAAGGAAGATGTCAAAATTTGTTCTAAGGGTGTTTGGGAGCATGATCTTGATAAGAATACTCTGGGTAGAAGACTAAGTAAAGAATGTAATTAAATTGGATTACAGGAGGTTAAACTCAAACAAGAACAAAATAATTTCAACTTGCAAGCTAGTAATTAAAGCTTTAAAATAGAGAGAATCAACATCACTTAAACTGTTTATTCCTTGAGGCTGATACCAATATTAAAGTAAAAGCTTTTTAGGAAATAGTTCTCTCAACAATTAGTGCTGCATACTCCAAGATCAATAGAGCTTTAGGTCTGCAGCAGTGAGCCCTGTGCATATTAAAAGGAATTGAGATAATGACAAGCAGGCTACATAAAGCAGGCTTGCACGCTACATCTCTCAATTAAATTAATGTTTATTAGATGACAAGTAAAGGGCTGTGTCTACTCATTAAAGCATCATAATACAGTGGAAAGAGCCCTGAACTTAGAGGTGGAAAGCCTTGGGGGTTCCAGTCTTGGCTTTGCCACTAACTCATTAGCTTTCTGATGTTGGGCAAGTAATTTCACTGTTGTGAGCCTCAGTTTCCTCAGTTTAGGGAATGTGGATAGTAATACTTGGACTAGATTTCATAGGGCAGTCAGTCAATAAGAGTATGTTAACTACCTACAATGTGCCAGGCAAATAGGGCAGTAAATAGAATGCTGGGCTTGGAATCATGAAGACTCATCTTCCCAAGTTCAAATCTGACCTCAGATACTTACTAGCTGTGTGATTCTGGACAAGTCACTTAACCCCATTTGCCTCAGTTTCCTCATATGTAAAATGAGCTGGAGAAGGAAATGGCAAACCATTCCAGCATCATTGCCAGGAAAATCCCAAATGGGGTCAGGAAGAGTCAGACATGCCTGAACAACAAAATGTTCCAGGCCCTGTGCTAAGTGCTAAAAGTGCTTTGCATATAGCAGGTACTCAATAAATTAGCAGTAAACACAGAGTATCCCAACAGTCTTAGTGGAGTTTTAAGCTTAAAACACCCTTAAGACTTTTGGGTCATGCTGTTTAGCATGTAGAGCTATATAAACATCAGCTATTGTTAAATCTCAGAGACACTATGATGATGATGAAAGCTTTTTTAAAATTTTGTTTAAGCTCTCTTTTTATTTTTTTTTAAACTTAAAGAGAAGATAGACTGGAACCCCTTCATGAAATGGGACTGAAACTTCGGGTAAAGGTCATTTTAGGTTTTTGCTCAGTGGTGAACCTAGCTGATTCCTATGATTCCTATCTGAATTCGTAGTGCCTACTATGTACAAGGTCAGAGAGTAAGCAAAGAGTCAGGAAGATCTAGGTTCAGGCTGTGCCTCTAACACATGCTGACCATGTGATCCCAGGTAAGTTATTTAACCTCTTAATATCCTAGACCAGTGGTGTCAAACTCACATAGAAATGGGAGTTGATATACCCAGAAAGTTCATCATGAATTCAGTGCTGTAGGTACCATGGACAGCATCATACACTAAGGTATTCTTCCCTTGCCTAAAGCAGAATAGATAACCAGAGGGATGTCTCTAACATGTTGGGTGGATCTTCCATGGAGGATTTATGGAATGGCACAAAGAAAAGTACTTAATTTAAAGGGCATTTAAAGCCCTTTATTATGCTCCTCCAGCCTATCTTTTTAGGCTTATTACATGTTATTTCCATTCACACAATGCAGCTAAACTGCCTTTCTTGTACTTTCTCACTTGAGACATTCTATCTCCCATCTTTATGGGTTTTTTTTTTTTCACAGATTCCTATATGGAATCCATTTCTTCTTCACCTCCACTTCTTACAATCCCAAATATCTTTCAAAGCTTAATTCAAGTACTATCTCCTAAATGAGGACTTTCCTGATCTCGCCAGCTGCTAGTGCCTCCCCTCCAAAATTACCTTGTATTTATTATGTATATATTTACATGTGTGCATTTTGTTTCCCTCATAAAATCTAAGTTCCTTAAGGGGAGAAAGTGATTAATTTTTGTGTTGATATCCCCAGTGCATAGCACAAAAGCCCCAAGGCTTTCTAACTTTAAGTTTGGCACTCTTTTCATGTACTATGATGCTTTAGTGAATAGACACAGCCCTTTACTTGTCATCTAATAAATGCTAATTTAATGGAAAGATGTAGCCTGTTTATTATTATCTCAACTATTTTTAATATACACAAGCTTGCTGCTGTAGACCTGGCACATAGTAGGCACTTAATAAATGCTTATTGATTGATGCTGCTTATTATCCTTGTTACCTTGGGCAAGTCATAACCTCTCTGACCATCTGTTACCTCATCTGAAAAATGGGGCTTTGATGATTTCCTAAGGTCCTTTTCAACTCTCAGTATATGATTCTATGATTTCCAACAACAAGGCTGTCGAGAAGACGATAAAAGACACATTTCATCTACTTCATAACTTTCCTTAGGGTCATTAATGAATAATATTTAATTACAAATCCAAACCAGTCCACCAGGGCTTGTCTCTAGAACTTGAAAGTCAAGAGTATCTCTTTTTCCACTTGACCACATAACTCATCAACAGAGCTAACAAGGACCCTCATCATGGGCATGGTGGCAAAATCAACCCTCGTGGTCCCCAGGAAGGTCTGCAGTTGATTGTAACTTGTGACCCAGAGTTGTATGCATTTATAGGATCACAGATCCAGGACTTGAAAGGATCTCATAAGCAATCTAGTCCAACACCCGCATTTTATACATGAGGAAACTGAGACCCAGAGAGGGTAAAGGACCTTCTCAAAGTCACACAATTAGACAGAATTTGAACCTAGGCCCTCTGACAAGAGTCAGTGCTCTTTCTACTGTGACACAATGATTCGGGAACCATAAAAAATGCCCAACCTACAGAGAGAAGGCAAATAAAAAGAGACTGAAGGATGGTCTTGTGAGCCTTTGAAGGAGACAAAGAACACACCATATTGCTCTAGCATGAGCTCATGAAAACAGGCCACTTCAGCTCTGTTTAAAAAAAAACTGGTAGCAGATTTTCTTTCTTCCAATCTGCCTACCCAGAAAGGAAAATACCCATGGGATGTCTCAATGAGCTTGTACCAACATAAAGTTATAAATATTCTCATTTCCCTGGGACCATAATGAGGATTAATGAGGTAATCTTTGTTCAGTGCATTAGAAAGCTTGGGCTCCATAAAGGGGGAAGAAGTTTTGTTTCACAAACAGAATAACAATAATAATAATAGCTAACATTTACCTAGCATTTACTATGTGCCAGGCACTGTACTAAGCAAGTATTATCTGATTTTATCCTTGCAACAAGAACAATAATAATAGCTAACATTTATATAACACCTACTATGCGCCAGGCACTGTGCTAAGCACTTTACAATTATTATCTCATTTGATCCTCACAACAACCCTGGGAGGTAGATGTGGTAGGTGAGGAAACTGAGGCAAACAAGGGTTAAGTGACTTGCCCAGGGTCACACAACTGGTAAATGTCAGAGGTCACATTTGAACTCGGGTCTTCCTGACTCCAGGTTTGCTTCTGTAACCATTGCCGTCACCTAGCTGCCTGCAGGGTAATGTCAGGGTCCAAGATTTCTTTCTGAGAAGCAGCAGGACATACAGAATCATAGATTTGGAGCTGGAAAGGACTCTCCTGACCTCATTTTATAGATAAAGAAACTGAGTCTCAAAGGAAAAAAGATGTGGCTAATGTCACACAAGTAGAAGGTGGCAGAACTGGAATTCAGACCTAGATCCTCTAACTCCAAGGCTAGCATTCTTTCCCCATACCCAGGTTTGGACTCCAAGAATAAAGGTTTGAATCTCAATTCTGCCTGCTCTTTATTACTTGAGTGACATTGAAAATGTTCACCTCTCTGGACTACTCTTTCCTCATCTGTAAAGTGAGGGAGATGGACTAGAGACCCTCTAAGTGCCATTTCTACATGTCATAAAGATCTAGGAACCAAAGGAGCAAGTACCCTGAGGCAGGGGAAGTAGGGGGCTGATCTCACCATCTCAACTCAGATACTCAAAGCAATCTGTGGCTTCATAGATTTGGATGCTCCCTGCAAGGACAGGTCCTACCTGTCACACCTGCCTATCCTCTGCAGTTCTTTCAATGAACTCCCATAATATTGCCACAGGAGGTTGCCCCAATATACTGTGGACCATCCTTGTTTTCTCCTGATATTACATGGATGCATGGATACACGGGCAAGTCAGTCAACAAGTAATTTCCATGTGTCACGTACTTTGCTAAGTGCTGGGGATACAAAAAAAGACAAAATGACTGTTCCTGCTCTCAAGGAATTCACAACCTATTGAGGGAGACAACACTAATATATTAATCACTACATAGATGCAAGATATTATAAAGTGTCAGTGGAAGGTTGTCCTGCTATTCCTCATTCATTCATTCATTGGCCATGTTGCCTTCTCAATTTTTGCTCATTCATATCCCTGATGATATTTTCCATGGATTCTTTGAAATTCCTTATTTGCCTTCTGTTGCATCCTGCTCATGCCTCCCACATCCCCCTTCACTACACTCTGTATGATATCCACTTGTCATTCTTTGGTGATTGCAATGTTCCATGTCTGATAGTCATAAAATGACATCAGTAGGTTTGTGATAAAGACATAAGTCTGTTTCTGGGATGTGTTTGAGTCATTAAAAGACTCTACAGTCTCCCAAAGGCAATCCAACCTACTTGTCCATTTGTACATTCTATCCAAGATATTTATACTGATGGGCCTGCTCTTGAGGTTGTCAATCTAATTGCATGTTGTAATCTGGGCAATAGTCACTCTTCATGCATTTGCTTTTCCCTGAATGGATGGTCAGGCTAATCTCTTTTGAATGGTTACAGATCTCTTCCAGGAGTCTCTGCAATGTCTCAAAACTTGATGCAGCTAGTGCAATACCATCTATAAACAGGAGCATCTGGAGGACCCTGCCATCCACAGGAAATTCATCTTCAATTTGGATTCAATCCTGGATCCTCCTTCATTACAATGGTGAATATCTTTGGTGAGTAGACGTTTCCCTGTTGTATGACTCACCTAATATTTGTGATGACAGACTCATTGCACAGTTATCTATGTTAATATATCATGCAAGGAATCTTTAATAATTTTGATGTATGGATGGGAGACCCTTTGTTGGAATAAAAGCCTTGAAGGCAGTATTTTGTTCTACTGAAGCAAATGCCTTTTTTTTTTTTTACAACCAATAACAAAGAAGCACAATGGGATCTTGTATTCCTTATCTTTTAGGCAATTGTGTGATAATAAATCTGTAGTGCAATACAGACTATTGCTCATGAAAGCCTGCCTACTCCCAACTAATACCTCCATTGAGGATGTTCTCAATGTGTTTGTTTAGATTATTTTCATAAAAATTTATATGGATGGGAAAGCAGCATATATACATATATACATATATATGTATATATATATATACACACACACACATATGTATATAGTTGTTCAGTTGTTTTAGTTGTGTTGGACTCTGTGACCCCATTTGGGGTTTTTTTTTGGCAAAGATACTGGAGTGTCAGTTCCATCTGCAAACTATTTTACAGATGTGGAAACTGAGGCAAACAAGTTAGTAACAACTAGTTAGTTAGTGTCTGAGGCCAGATTGGAACTTGGATCTTCCTGACTCCAGGCCCAGAATTCTATCCACTGCACCAGGTAGCTACCTCATATACATGTAATAGTTGATATTTTTTCAGTGGCCCTTTTCTAGCATTAATAAGTCTAAGGTTTTTTTCTCATATATTCCTCTCCTTTAAATATCTTCTGAATTTACCTGTAGGCATCCTCATGATTTTGTCACCTCCAGCACAGCTATCCTTTGTGTATACTTGGTTTAATCAAACTGCTTTTCCCTTTCTCGTACCTCTTTAGCACTGTTCCTGCCCCTTATTTCCTCCTCCCCCTAAATCCCATAAGCACATCCAGGACTATGATGTTAGTCTGAGAGTAGTGGCTCTCCTATTCTTGATGATGAAAACAATTTGTTATAAAATTTGTGGTTCTAAAGAGCCCCAGGAATAGTTATATCCTTTAGACCACTGGCCTTATTCAGGCCAAGTCTCCAAATCAAAGGAAGCAGGCATTGTAGAGATATCACTTGGCAACTGCTTTTATGGAAGCTGCAGTCGCTGACTCTTCAACAACTACAGCTACTTGAGATCGGGAAAAGAAAGTCCTTGTCACCAAAGCCCTTGACATTATCACATGGTTTAACAATTTTATTTCTGTTGATAGATTTTGTAAGCAGAAATAATACTTTAAAAAGATGCACCATCATCTGTTTTGCCACTATACACTAGGGGCCATAGGATCTTTCCATCTGACTGTAGCTGAAACCTCCTGTATACGTTGTCTGCTTTTATTAGGAGCAGCTAGGTGGTGCAGTGGATAGAGTGCCAGGCCTGGAGTCAGGAAGACTCATCTTTCTGAGTTCAAATCTGGCCTCAGACACTTACTAGCTGGGTGACTTAACTCTGTTTGCCTCAGTTTCCTCATCTGTGAAATGAGCTAGAGAAAGAAATGGCAAACCACTCCAGTGTCTTTGCCAAGAAAACCCCAAATGGGGCCACAAAGAGTTGGACATGACTGAAAAATGACTGAAACAACTTCTATTAGAACATGTGCTCCTTGAAGATGGGGCTGTCTTGCTTTCTTAATTGTGTCCTTAACATTGTACATAGTAAGCACTTTGCAAATGAATTTTCATTCATTCAGTTTGACTTCTTCCATTTTTATCCTTAAATGCCCTTGGGATGCCTTTGCATCGCTGGGTCTCTTGCCAAACTTTCCTTAAACTGTTATCCTCTATGGCTTATCTCTGTTTTAGGAGATGATACTGCTTCTAATCATTCATCATCCTTTATAAGCTTTTACAAGTGAGTTTATACTCTGAATATAGCAAGTAAGTCAAATGTTGCAGACTAAGGGGCTTGTTTTGGGGCTCTTTTGTTCTTTTTGTCATGGTATTTGAGCTACATCAGTTAAATGTATGTAAAATCATAGTCCATTATATATGTCTTTTTCCTCATCAGTTACATATTTCATTATCAATAACTTATTTGAATAGGTCATGATACAACTGTTTCCAATGCATGGCATATTTTTTCTTATTTTTATTCTTTCTTGTAATAATAACCAGCAGTACTGGGAGGTTTGTAAAACACTTTATTATCTCATCAATGAATCAATCAATAAACATTTATTAAATGCCTACTATGTGCCAGGCACTGTGTTAAGCATCTTCATAACAACTCGGCAGGTAGGTGCTATTATTATCCTCATTTTACAGATGAGGAAACTGAGTCAGACAGAGATTAAGCAACTTGGCCTAGCATTACCCAGCCATTATGAGTTAGAGGCTGGATTTGAGCTTGGGTCTTCTTGACTCCAAGCCTATGTTCTATCCACTGTGCTCCCTGGCGACCTCTAGTTTTGTGCCAGTTTTGATCTTTGTTCCAACATGTGAGTGGTCTGATTTTTATTCAGACTCTGGATTCAGTGTGACTCCCACATCAGTAACCTATCATTTCCTGTCATCTAAGATATTTAAGACTTTTTTGTGTTATTTGGTGATCATCATGTTCATAACTACCAATTCTTTTTTTTTGAAAGTACTTGTGATATATAGGTATGAGACTTCTGTAGAGTGTAAATTGTCTTCTCATTTGTTATTTTTTGTCTAAGTTTCTTGTGATCCTCACTTATTCCCACCATTACATTGAGAATGCCCAGTATAAAACTTTGTGTTGATTTAATTTGGAGGGTCTTATCAAGTTCTTGGTAGAACCTGTAACATGTTCTGCAATAGACATTTTGACATAAACTGCAATAATTTCAACTTATTCTAGGCAACCGAGTAGAGCAGCAAGGGGAGAGAGGATAGGACTTGGAGTCTGGAAGACCTGAGTTCAATCATTTTCCAATGGCCAATGGGTGGACAGAATAATGGAGGAATTGAGTCCTATCAATCTTGACTTGTAAAATGAAAAGATTGGATCTCTAAGGTCCCTTCCAGGCCCTACAGAGACTATGATCCTGTAATTCACTATCTCTCCTTCTGTGCTTAGCACTATGTGCTTGGCACATAGTAAGCACTAATAAATGTTTGTTCCAGGCCGTTTCTTTCCCTTCTGGATCTCAAGCTACTCATAAGGGAGTTTTATTTCTAGTAGGATTAGGAGAGAGTTCTGCCAAACTATAATATTTGGTGTAAAGCATTCTTCATTTTTTTCCCTTAGATTGAAATCCTATCATTATGGGACTTCAGCAAAGTACTTTCACTGCCTGCTTTGGTTTACATTCCCTTCGTATCATTGGAACAAGAGAAAGCAATTGAGAACATTTCCTTCTACCTCCACTAAGTGGCTGTAATTTCACGAGAGTGTTTTTCATGTGTATATGAAAGTCATTTGCCCTGAAACTTGAAGACAGAAGGGCATCAGGCATAAAGAGAGGCCATGTTTCCTGCTCTGGTTAGAGAAGCATTTCAGGATAGATACACTTACCTGCGCTTTGTAAAGGCAAAATGTTCAGGGAAGAAAATACAGGATCCTTCCATCAATGGGCTCTAGCAAAAAGAATTTCTTTAACATATCTGTTAACTTAACATGGCTTTTGTTCTTCCTACGTGGATAAAGGTACTTCTGTTACTATGCAGCTCAAAAAACCTGATGAAAAATTTATCCAAAAGAAATCAGACCTTAAAGCATCTAAACTTCTTCTTTCTCCACTTTCCCTTCCTCCTCTTCCTCCTGTTTCTCCAGTTTGCCCTCCTTCTCTTCCTTTTTCTCTACTTTCCCCTTCCCCTTCTCCTCTTTCTCCATTTTTTCCTCATCCTCCTCTTTTTCCTCCATTTCCCCTCCTCTTCCTCCTCTTTCTCCATTTTTCCTCCTTCTCTTTCTCCATTTCCCCTATGTCCTCTCGAAGGGAAAGAAAACGCAGCTGACTTTTATGATGTGATTGACACCTTCAGAAATTTGGCAACCTGCAGAGGTCATCTTTAGAATGCATTTATGTCAGTCACTGTGGGTCACAGCTCTGTCTGGAACAAAGGGCAGTCAGAGTAACCTCAGCCCAAGAGATGATCCCGTCTTGACAGAAATGCCAACCTGATCTGTCAAACCCCTCACCCGATCTGTGAATAAGAAACATATCCTTCTTATGAAACAAAGAGACACACAAGATGCTGAAGAGGTGTGAGACAAGCAAGTGAAGAGGTATAAACTATAAGTCTCAGGTTGCCAATATAATAAGAAAGCTGTACTGTGGTTCTACCTCATTCAGTCTAATGATGATTATGATGATTGTGTTGTTTTTTAGTCATTTTAGTTGTGTCCAACTCTTTGTGACCCCTTGTGCGGTTTTCTCGGCAAAGATACTGGAATTGTTTGCCATCTCCTTCTCCAGCCCATTTTACAGATGAGGAAACTGAGGCAAATAGGGTTATGCGACTTGCCCAGAGTCACACAGCTAGTAAGTGTCTGAGGCCGGATTTGGACTCAGGTCCTCCTGACTCCAGGGCCAGCACTCTATCCACTGTGCCACCTAGCTAACATTTATATATTATGTTATATATATATGTTAAGGTTTGCAAAACACTTTACAAATATTACCTCTCTTTATCCTCACAACTCTGGGAAGTTGGTGCCGTTACCCTCATATGAGGAAACTGAGACACAAAGAGCTTAAGTGACTTGTCCAGGGTCATATAGTTAGTAAGTTTGAACTTTCTGGATTTGAACTCAGGTCTTCCTGACTCCAGGTCCTGAGTTCTCCCTTGTGCTACCTTGCTGCTTGAATAACAACAATGATAAAAATGAAACAGATATCAATACCTCTGTGACCTTGGACAAATCACTTCATTTCTTTGGGTCTCAATTTCCTCATGTGTAAAGTAAGACTTGGACTAGATTACTTCTAAAGTCACTTCAAGCTCCATCATGGGCCTAATAATATTAATAAAACAGTATTAACAGTTACGATTCATATTTACGGAGAATTTTAAGGTGTACAAAGTAAATGTTATCAAGGAAACACCAACTATATATGAGTGTGTGTGTGTGTGTGTGTGTGTGTGTGTGTGTATTCTAAGCAGCTTTGTACTCATTATTTTATAGTCAACATAGCAGAGCTGTGCTGGAGCAATGTTGCCCCTTTCTTCTTTTGAGTCAAAAGTACTGGTGCTTGCAGAAGACTGGCTCTGCTCCTCCCCACCCCAGCTCTCATTATGGGGCTCTTCCTAGAAGCAGCCCAGGGTAATTTGTATGATATAACCCAGCTGTCCCAGAGCGAAAATGAGAAATAGAGAGACAAATGAAGCGAGTGGTAGGGCCCCCTCTGAACCCTAAGACTCAGTGGGAGGGCTGATGCAATTGAAAGGCACACCACCCAGGCACTGGAAGAAGGAGGAGACAACTGGGACTGACTCACCATGAACTAACCTAGAGTGGAAAACAAAGACACAATACATTTCTTGACCTAGCATGACTTTTGTTCTTTCTGAAGTGGTAAAGAGATTCTTTCTTGTTACTGTCTCTATCCAACAGCTGAATCTTAGAAAAATTTGTTCAAAGGAACTTTGAGCAGTTGGTATTCTAGGAGGGAAAATTTCTGTAATAAGAATTAGAAGGTCTGAATTCAAATTTCAGCTTTGTTATCTTCTGTTTGGGAAATGGGTTTCTCATCTAAAAAAAAATGAAAGGGATAGAGTCAGTGATCTATGAAGTCCCTTCAGGCTCTAAATCTATGGTCCTGTGATCCAAAACTCCTCTTCATTCAAGTGGCCCAAGAAGGAGGTGTTATATCTCCAAGCTACCTGAAGAAGCCATTAGTGTGGAGGGCTTAATTTTTCCACTGTGTAAGAACTTGTCCTTTGAACAAATACTGTCTCATAGAGGAGAGGAAAGCAGAAGTGTAGAACTGAGTGAAATCAGGAAGAGAGGACCTGGTGTGACCAGGGGATCTAAAATCTATAGATGGATGGAAGGGGTCTTAAAGGTCGTTATGTCTAACCCATTGGGATCTTTTCACCTTTATCTTTATATTTCCAGAGCCTAGTGCAATGCCTGGTGTACAGGAGGTGATTTAATAGTGGATTGATTGGGGCAGCTAGGTGGTATAGTGGATAGAGCACCGGCCCTGAAGTCAGGAGGACCTGAGTTCAAATCCAGCCTCAGACCAAACACTTGACACTTACTAGCTGTGTGACCCTGGGCAAGTCACTTAACCCCAATTGCCTAAAAAAAAATAATAAAATAATAGTGGATTGATTAACCCCTAGGAACTTATAGTCTAACTGGGAAGATAAGACATAGATATGTAAATGTATAGGTATTTAGATCTTGAGATATAGTTTAGGATACACACACATACACATACATCCTGCACATATGTCTCCTTAGGTACATGTGTAATATACATACATCTTGAAAACTGATAACAGCTAGCATTTATATAGTGCTTTGAAGTTTGCAAAACTTTTTTGTTGTTGTTTTTTGCTTTTTGGTGAGGCAATCAGGGTTAAGTGACTTGCCCAGGGTCACACAGGTAGTAAGTGTCAAGTGTCTGAGGCCAAATTTGAACTCAGGTCCTCCTGACTCCAAGGCCGGAGCTATATCCGCTGCACCACCTAGCTGCCCCTTGAAGTTTGCAAAACTTTTTACAAATATCATTGTTGTTTGTTGTTTCAGTCATTTTTCAGTAGCGTCCAACTCTTTGTGACCACATTTGGGATTTTCTTGGCAACAATATGGGAGTGGCTTGCCGTTTGCTTCTCCTGCTCATTTTACAGAGGAGGAAACTGAGGCAAACAGGGTTAAGTGACTTGCCCAGGGTCACGCAGCTCGTAAGTGTCTGAGGCCAGATTTGAACTCAGGAAGATGAGTCTTCTTGACTCCAGGTCCAGATAGAGATCCACTGTGCCACCTAGCTGCCTAGGGAAATATTATCTCATTTTATCCTCACAGCAATCCTGAGAAGCAGGTGCTATTATTGTTCCTATTTTACAGATGAGGAAACTAAGGCACAGAAAAACTTGCCCAGGGTCACACAACTTGTTTGTCCTTCATTTTTGAAGAGGACCAATGACATCATGATGGTGATGTCTTGACTTGTGTGTGAAATGGATTTAAGTGAGGCAGAACTGCACAAAGTCATTCCTCCAGAATCATCGGAGTCCGGTGGCAAGACAGAAGTCAAGACACTGGCAATGGCCCGGGATGCAGTGGGTGACACTGACCTTTTTAAACTAAGGACTTTCCCAGCTCTCAATTTGTCTGAGGCAATGCCCATTCAGTGATTAAAGGCTGGATAAGAATTGAGACAAAAGATAGCTTTGTTTGCCATCACATAAGAATCAATCTGGGAAGGGAAGACCCTCAGAGTTTCAGGCCAGAACAGAAAACAATTGCTATTTATACTCACTCAGAGCCATCAAAACCCAAACAATAAGCAAGAGAGACTTAGGCTGGGACCTATTATTGGCCATTCAATGAAAGTCAGAGTGATTTAAGTTTAAAGGCTTATCATTTAAAGGCTCCAATTGAATCACAATGGACATTTTCAAAGCCAGTTTTTTCAGAGCTATATTTCAAGAAGTCATAAATTAAACTATTCAAGACAAAGAGTTAATTGTCCCACTTTTTGAAAAATATATTGATAAATAAATAGGAAATTTTCAAAATCTAGTCCCCAAGCCCTTAGATATCTTACAAAATATAAGTGACCCAAAATTATATTCCTTTGGACAGAGTACCCACCTGTAAGGGTATGACTCCCTACATGGACAGAGGGACCACACTTGATGAAGGAAGAAAAATGAGGAGAAGGAGGAGAATTAGCAGCATTACCCAACTTGAACTGGCAGGTTGGGTCCCCAGAGGGCAGCTACTACTACTCACAGATTATTGTTCACCCTTTGTTCTCCAAGTGACCCATGACAACTCCAGGGTGATATCTTGACTTGCAAGTGAATTGGATTTAAAAGAGGCAAAGAGAAGCACAAAGTCATCAGCCTCAATCTCTCCTCCAGTCATTGGAATCCAGTGGCAATGCAAAAGTCAAGACTGTCACTGGCCCAGACACACAGCTAGTAAGTGGTAAATTAAAGAAGTGTTAAATAATATCATGAGACAAATCATGAGTTAGTATTAAATTGCCAGATGGGCAGTACTGATAATTTTGCTTAGTACTATAAGATCGGAGATGTTTCTTACAGATGAGAGAACTGAGGCCCAAAGTGACTTACCCAAGGTTTCAAAGACAGTAAGTGAAAAAGTCAGGATTCAAACCCATGTTATCTGACTCTAAATTCAGTACTATTGACGTTAATTACAGAGGGTGGCAAAAGTGGTAAGGGGAACCATGACACCTCAAGGGAGCAAAGGTAGAACACAGAAGGAATGCCAGACTTGAGAACTACTGGTGAAAAACAAACATGGCACAGAAAAAAGGTCTCCAGAGGGGACACTGATATACAAGAGTGAACCCCGGCCTCATTCTTTCTACAGGACTACCAATACTATGCACTCAGAACAGTACTGTTAGTCATAGAAATTGTACAAATTCCTAGTAGAGGCTAATCTGCTAGAGGTCTATTTAATAAACATTTACTAAGTGCCTACTATGTGTAAGATAATGTTACAGATCCTAGGAAGACAAAGACAAATAAACGGTCTCTACCCTCAAGAGGCCTAAGCCTCTTATTATACTTGGCAGGGGAGGAGAGGTTGCAAAAGATAGATAGATACATAGATAGATAGATACATAGATAAATAGATAAGTCAAATACAGAGTATAAAGAAAGTAATTCTAAGACAGAAAGAGTATTAATGACTTGAAGGAATCAAAAGCGGACTAGTTTAGTTCTCACCAGAGTAGTGTTTTGAAGAAACTTATGGATTCCACAAGGTAAGATGGTAGCACATTCAAGATAAGGGACAAAGGCTTAAAAGCAGGAGACCAAAGTTATGTGTGGGACTCACTTAGGGCAGGTCACTTTCAATGGAAGAGAGAGAATGTGAATGGGAGCAGTATGAAATAAGACTGGAAAGGCAAGTGAGCACTAGATTGTGGAAGACTTTAAAAGCCAGACTAAGGATTTTGTGTTTTATTCTAGAAGCAATAAGAAGCCATGCAAGATTTTTTTTTAGTGTGTGGAGGTAGATGGAATGGTTAGATTTGGGGTTTTTTGTAGGACTACCAGTGTAGGATCTATGTAGAGGATGGATAACAGAAGGGAGAGACTAGAGGTAGGGAGGTTAATTGTGAGTCTCTTGCTGAGTAGGGACTGTGTGAGTAGAGAGCAGGGAATAGATTGGAGAAATGTTTTGAAGGTAGAATTGACAAGATTTGACGACTGATTGGATATGGCAGGTGAGGGAGAAGGATAGTCAAGAATGACTCCAAGGTTAAGAACTTTACAAGTCTTTCCAGGTTTTTCTGAAGTCTGTCTGCTCATCATTTCTTATAGCACAATAGTATTCCATTACATTCATATACCACAACTTGTTCAGCCATTGCCCAATTGATGGGCATCCCCTCAATTTCCAATTATTGGCCACCACAAAAAAAGCTGCTATAAATATTTTTGTACATGTGGGTCCTTTACCCATTTCTATGACCTCTTTGGGATATAGCCCTAGAAGTGCTATTGCTGGGTCAAAGGGTATGCAGAATTTTATAGCCCTTTGGGCATAATTCCAAATTGCTCTCCAAAATGGATGGATCACTTCACAACTCCACCAACAATGCATTAGTGTTCCAATTTTCCCACATCTTCTCCAACATTTATCATTTTCCTGTTTTGTCATGGTGGCCAATCTGATAGGTATGATGTAGTTTGCATTTCTCTAATCAATAGTGATTTAGAGCATTTTTTTCATATGACTATAGATGCCTTTAATTTCTTCATCTGAACTGCTTTTCATATCCTCTGACCATTTATCAATTGGGGAATGACTTGTATTCTTATAAATTTGACATAATTCTCTATATATTTTAGAAATGAGGCCCTTATCAGAGAGACTGGTTGTAAAAATTCTTTCCCAGTTTTCTACTTCCCTCCTGATCTTTGTTGCATTGGCTTTGTTTGTGCAAAAACTTTTCAATCTAATTTAATAAAAATTATCCATTTTGCATTTCATAATGTTCCCTATCTCCTGTTTGGTCATGAATTCTGCTTTTCTCCATAGATCTGACAGGTAAACTATTCCTTGCTCTCCCAGTTTGCTTATAGTATCAGACTTTATATCTAAATCATGAAACCATTTTGACTTTATTTTGGTATATGGTGTGAGATTTTGGTCTGTGCTTAGTTTCTGCCATACTTTTTTCTAATTTTCCCAGCAGTTTTTTTCGAAGAGTGGGTTCTTATCCCAGAAGCTGAGGTCTTTGGGTTTATCAAATAATAGATTACTATAGTCATTGACTACTGTGTCTTGCATACTGAACCTATTCCACTGATCCACCACTCTATTTCTTAGCCAGTACCAAGCAGTTTTGATGATTGCTGCTTTATAATACAATTTAAAATCTGGAATGGCTAGGCCACCTTCCCTTGCATTTCTTTTCATTAGTTCTCTTGATATTCTGGACCTTTTGTTCTTCCAAATGAATCTTGTTATTATTTTTTCTAACTCTCTAAAATGATATTTTGGTAGTGTGATTAGTATGGCACTGAATAAGTAAATTAGCTTAGGTAGAATTGTCATTTTTATTATATTAGCTCAGTGTACCCATGAGCAACTGATGTTTTTCCAATTATTTAGATCTGACCTTATTTGCGTGAAAAGTGTTTTGTAGTTGTGTTCACAGAGTTCCTGGGTTTGTTTCGGGAGGTAGACTCCTAAATATTTTATAATGTCTACAGTAAGTTTAAATGGAATTTCTCTTTCTATCTCTTGCTGTTGGGCTTTGTTGGTAATATATGGAAACGCCAATGATTTATGTGGGTTTATTTTATAGCCTGCAACTTTGCTAAATTGTTTATTATTTCAAGTAGTTTTTTACTTGATTCTCTGGGATCTCTAAGTATAACATCATGTCATCTGCAAAGAGTGATAGCTTTTGTTTCTTCTTTGCCTATTCTAATACCTTCAATGTCTTTTTCTTCTCTTATTGCTAAAACTAACATTTCCAGTACGATGTTGAATAACAGTGGTGATAATGGACATCCTTGTTTCACCCCTGATCTTATTGGAAATGCTTCTAGCTTGTCCCCATTACATATTATGCTTGCTGAAGGTTTTAGATAGATGCTATTTATTATTTTAAAGAAGACTCCATTTATACCTATGCTCTCTAGTGTTTTTAATAGGAATGAGTATTGTACTTTGTCAAAAGCTTTTTCTGCATCTATTGAGATGATCATGTGGTTTCTGTTAGTTTTGGTGTTGATATGATGAATTATGCTGACAGTTTTCCTTATATTGAACCAGCCCTGCATTCCTGGTATAAATCCTACCTGGTCATAGTGTATTATTCTTGTGATAAGTTGCTGTAATCTATTTGCATCTATATTCATTAGAGAAATTGGTCTATAATTTTCTTTGTCTGTTTTGACTCTTCCTGGTTTAGGTATCAGTACCATATTTGTATCATAAAAAGAATTTGGTAAGACTCCTTCTTCACCTATTTTACCAAATAGTCTATATAGTATTGGAATTAATTGTTCCTTAAATGTTTGATAGAATTCGCATGTAAATCCATCTGGCCCTGGAGATTTTTTCCTAGGGAGTTCATCAATGGCTTGTTCAATTTATTTTTCTGAGATGGGGTTATTTAAGTATTTTACTTCCTCTTCTGTTAATCTGGGCAATTTATATTTTTGTAAATATGTATCCATTTCACTAAGATTGTCAAATTTGTTGGCATATAGTTGGGCAAAATAATTCCCAATTGTTGTTTTAATTTCCTCTTCCTTGGTGGTAGCTTCACCCTTTTCATTCTTGATACTAGTAATTTGGTTTTCTTCTTTCTTTTTTTTAATTAGATTAACCAAAGGTTTATCTATTTTATTGATTTTTTTCATAAAACCAGCTCTTAGTTCTATTTATTAGTTCAATAGTTTTCTTAATTTCAGTTTTATTAATTTTTCCTTTGGTTTTCAATATTTCTAATTTGGGGTTTAATTGAGGATTTTTAATTTGTTCTTTTTCTAGTTTTTTTAGTTGAATGCCCAATTCATCGATCTCCTCTTTTTCTATTTTATTTATGTAAGCATTTAGAGATATAAAACTTCCCCTAAGAACTGCTTTTGCTGCATCCCATAAGTTTTGGTATGTTGTCTCATTATTGTCATTCTCTTGAATGAAATTATTGATTGTTTCTATGATTTGTTGTTTGACCCAATCATTTTTTAGGATTAGATTAGTTTCCAATTATTTTTTAGTCTATCTTTCCATGACCCTTTATTATATTTAATTTTTTATTGCATAATGATCTGAAAAGGATGCATTTAATATTTCTGCCTTTCTGCACTGGATTGTAAGGTTTTTATGCCCTAGTACATGGTCAATTTTTATGTATGTGCCATGTACCGCCAAGAAAAAAGTATATTCCTTTCTATCCCCATTCAGTTTTTTCCAGAGGTCTATCATACCTAACTTTTCTAATGTTCTATTCACCTCTTTAACTTCTTTCTTGTTTATTTTGTGGTTAGATTTATCTAGTTCAGAGAGGGGGAAATTGAGGTCCCCCACTAGTATAGTTTTGCTGTCTATTTTTTCCTGTAACTCCCTGAACTTCTCCTCTAAGAATTTAGATGCTATACCATTTGGTGCATGTATGTTTAGTAATGATATTACTTCATTGTCTATGGTGCCTTTTAGTAGGATGTAGTTTCCTTCCTTATCTCTTTTGATAAGATCCATTTTTGCTTTTGCTTTGTCTGAGATCAGGATTGCTACCCCTGCTTTTTTTTACTTCAACTGAAGCATAATATATTTTGCTCCAGCCTTTTACCTTTACCCTGTATGTGTCACTCTTTTTCAAATGTGTTTCCTGTAAACAACATATTGTAGGATTATGGTTTTTAATCCATTGTGCTATACACTTCCATTTTATGGGAGAGTTCATTCCATTCACTTTCCCAATTATGATTACTATCTGTGTCTTTTTCTCCATCCTTTTTTTCCCTGTTTATGCTTTTCTTTCTCCTTTCCCCCCCACTAGTGTTTTGCTTTTTACCACTGCCTCCTTCAGTCCCACCTCCCTTCTATTATCCCTTTCCCTTTTCTTTCCCCTTTTCCCTCCTACTGCCTACAGTGCAAGTTAGATTTCTGTACCTAACTGATTATGTTATTCCCTTCTTGAGCCAAATCTGATGAGAGTAAGGTTCAAACAATGCTCATCCCCCTCCCTTCTTTACCTCTGCTCTAATAGGTTTTTGTGTCTTTTCCTGTAATGTAATTTACCCTTGTCTGCCTCCTCCTTTCTCAGTACATTTTGTTAGCTCAAACTAACCCACTTACTTGTATCCATTTAACCCACTTGATTAGATTTTTTTTATCAATACATCAAAGTCAACTTATATCCATCCCCTTTATGTATACTCCTTTAACATGGTATAATAACAATACAGTTCTCAAGAGTTGCAAGTGTCATCTTCCTTTGTAGGGATGTAAACATTTTGCCCTTATTAACAACATATTGTATCTTTCTGTCCCATTTACCTTTTTATGTCTCTCTTGAATCTTGTACTTGAAGATCAAATTTTTTGTTGAGCTCTGGTCTTTTTATCAGGAAGGTTTGGAAGTCCCCTATTTCATTGAATATCCATCTCCTTCCCTGAAAAATCATGCTCATTTTTGCTGGGTAGTTAATCCTTGGCTGCATTCCAAGCTCCTTTGCCTTAGGGAATATCATGTTCCATGCCCTGTGGTCTTTTAATGTAGAGGATGCAAGGTCCTGTGTAATCCTGACTGTGGTTCCATGATATTTAAATTGTTTCTTTCTGGCTACTTTCAGTTATCTTATCTTTAATATGGTAATTTTGGAATTTAGCTATTATATTCCTTGGTGTTTTCAATTTGGGATCTCTTTCAGGCAGGGAGCAGTGAATTCTTTCTATAGTTATTTTACCTTCTGGTTCTAGAACTTCAGGGCCGTTTTCCTTTATGATTTCCTGAAGGATATTGTCCAGGCTCTTTTTTTCATCGTGATTTTCAGGCAGACCAATAATTTTTAAATTGTGTCTCCTGGATTGATTTTCCAGGTCAGTTGTTTTACCCATGAGGTATTTTACGTTTTCATCTATTTTTTAATTTTTTTGTTTCTATTTGACTGATTCTTTCTCTCTCATAGAGTCATTAGTTTCCATTTGTTCAATTCCAATTTTTAACATATTGTTTTCTTCTGTTAGATTTCATACTTTCTTCTCCAATTGGTCAATTGTATTTTTAAGGGATTTGTTTTCTTCAGTGTACTTTTTTTCCAATTGGCCAATTGTACTTTTTAAGGACTCCTCTACCTTTCTCATTTGACTTTTAAAATCCTTCTTGAGCTCTTCTAAGAAGGCTTTTTGGACTTCAGACCAGTTCATATTCCCTTTTGGTGTTGCAGATGTGGGTTTGATGACAATGTTGTTCTCTTCAGAGTTTTTGTCTTGATCTTCACTCTTATAATATGAATCTATCGTACGTTTCTTTTTACTCATGGTGTTTCTTTATTCCCTGGCTTTTGAAGAGATTATGCTCTCCTGCTGGGGAGCAAAGGGCACTGACCCAAGCTTCTTGTGTTGGGAGCCTAGGTCTTGGTCACTGGCTTTGTGTGCTGGGGTCTCTTATGTTGGCAATTGGAGGCTGTAGGATTCTGGCAACTTACCTGGTGTTCAGCTGGAATCAGCAAGGCTGGGACTTTCAGGCAAATCTAGGTTGCCTGCTTTTCCTTTCCTTTAGCTTTGTTCAGCTCCTTTTAGATGGGTGCTGCCAGGTGTTTATCTGCCTGGGGCCCCTTGCAGTGCTGCCTCCCTTAGTTCTGTTGAGGCACTGGGAGACTTCCCCGGTAGAGAAAGCTGAGGCACCTGGTGGTTTTCGGAGCGGGTTCCCCCCCGTCCCCCCCCCCCCCCCCCCCCACTGAGGCACTGGGAGGTCCAGCTGGTGGTGTTTTCCTGCTCAACCACCTGGGCTTTGGGATCTCCTCCTAGTTGGCAGTTGGAGGCTGTAGGGTTCTGACAGCTTACCTGGTGTTAGACTGGAATCAACAAGGCTGGAACTTTTGGGCAACTCTAGGTTGCTTTCTTCAGCTCCTTTCAGACGAATGCTGCAGAGTGCTTATCTGCCTAGGGCCCTTTGTAGTGCTGCTTCCTTTATTTTTGTTGAGGCCCTGGGAGACCCGTTTGCTGTAGAATGCTGAAGCACCAGAATCTCCTCCTGGTGTGCTAAAGTAGGTCTTTCCACTAGCTGGCTGAGCCGCTCCTGTTTCGTACTGCTGCCCTTCCCCCAGGGTAAGAGGAGCCTTTCCCATTAATCCCTCTGGCTACCTAGGCTACTGCACTGCTGCACCCCATCTTTTTTCTGGTTCAGCTGTTACAGAGTTTTTTCTGGGGTGATATTTTCTGGGTTTTCAGAAGTTGATAGGGGAGGGTGAGAACGACTACCTTTTTTACTCCACCATCTTGGCTCCCGGAAGCAGAGGTCCCTGGCCTATCATATCTATGAAGCCTTTATATCTATGTCATATCTATGTTATATCTATGTCATATCTAAGTCATATCTATGACTCCTGCTACTGAAGAAAACCAGATACCTTTTAGACAGGGCAGTCAGAAAACAAACATTATGCCTAAGTAAAACATAATTAAATAATAACGTTGATGGGCTGTGGAACAGAGGCCTCTGATACAGATGAAGTGTTTTGTTAGCATTTAGATAAAGAAAACAGAGGTTTCTGCTTTATCACAAGGCAGGTTTTATTTCTGAATGTCATTTAATGTGGCAATAGTAATATCATGGAAAGAGTTCTCACTGAATTTGGAATTGGAAGATATGGGCTCAAACATCTCTTTTGCTACTTGCCACTAGTGAGACTTGCATCCTGTCACTTAATTCATCTAGTTTTCAGTTTTCTCATTTGAAAAAGTGGTAAAAAGTAGACCAGATGATCCCTAATGTCCCTTCTGTGTCTAAATTTTATGATGCCATCATCCTTCCCTTCCTGAAAGTGTCTCATTCATTCTTGCCAAATTACATTTCTTTCATTTGTTGCTTGCAGGTGTCAACTAAATAGGAAGGCCTGGGAAAGGTTACACTAGCCAGAGGTGCCCTTGCCTAAAGTAGGAGAAAAGGAAGAGAGTTTTACCCCCCAATACAATTACCTTCCTATCTAATCAAGCTGAGAAGGCATGCTGTGCTTGGTGTATAAGCGAGGGTGTGCTGGAGCCAGCTCAAGCCCACTAGGGAAAGCCTGTTGTTAAATTTTCAGCGTAAGCATTTACACTTTAGAAATTGCCAAGGGCTACAAATCAGGGTTAGCTTTATTGTGTTATTAATTATCTAGACTTAAAAAAGTGATGAAGAAAATATTAATAATGCAGATTAAATTGGAAAGTCATTGAAGGTACATTCTGCCCTCCCCCCCACCCCAACCAAGTTGTTAAACATTTGCCAGCACAGTGCTGGGTACAGGGGCCATAGACCCTCTGTGTAGACTCTCCTTAATTCTGCCTTACCCACAAAATGCTGTAGTACTTACTTGGATCTACTCCTATTCCTAGCCAACTACCCCTTCGCATTAGCAAGTCTTAGAGCATAGCACTGTGAACCAGGCACGTTGGGTCCCTGGTAAAGCTTAACCATCATCCCTACCCTTAAAGAGCTTATAGTTTATAGAAACAACCCACAATTCAAGAATCCTCATCTTCTTCAAACTCAGATTAGGTATTGCCTCCTCTATGAAGCCTTCACTGATCCTTCTGTTCATTTCAATATGCATTTATTAAGGTCTCCTACCAACTAGCCATTGGCCTAGTCTCTGGGGGTATAAAAGCAAAAATGAAAAGAATCCCTACCCTTTAAGAGCTCATATTCTATCATGTAGATGAGGGATTGTATTTACATACAATATGTCAACATATGATTCAATGTAAAATATATACATCACAACAACAAAGTAGTTGTGATGGGGAATGATAATAAGTGTAGGGAAAGATAGGGAAGTGAATCAGAAAAGGCTGACTTGGACTGTATGCTTACCTTTTAATAGAGCTAGGTATTTCAAGAGTAGTAATTTCCTCTAGTTGTCAGTATCATCTCTCGTTTTTTTTTATTTGTGTACAAATTGTATCCCTCAGTAGAATGTAAGCTGCTTGAAGTCAAGGACTATTTTATTTTCATAGTGTTTGAGGTTGGATTTGAACTCAGATCTTCCTGATTCATCTTCCTGAGTTCAAATCCCGCCTCGAATACTTCACTAGCTGTGTGACCCTGGGCAAGTTACTTAACCCTCATCTGTAAAATGAGTTGAAGAAAGAAATGGCAAACCACTCCTCTGTCTTTGCCAAGAAAACTCCAAAATGGGGTCACAAAGAGTCAGACACAACTGAAATGACTGAAACAACAACACATGGGGATTGGGAATCAAACTTGGATTCAGGAAGACCTGACTTTAAGTCCTGCCTCTGACATAAACTGGCTGGGTGACGCTGGGCAAGTCACTTGGCTCAGTGCCCCAAGCAAGTAGACTATAAGTTGTAGAACAAGTTGGCTGACTTACATTGGTACAGGGAATTTCTCCATAGAGAGTTTCCTACACCTGTGAAATCACTTAGCTGGACCAAAAAAAAAAGTAAGATCAGACTAGATTATGAAAGAGTAAATGATTAAAAATAGAATATTTTATACAAATGCTTTTATCTTGGTACAATGTAAAGAGAACTGTATTTGTAGGCAAAGGACCTGGGTTCAAATCCTTTCTTTGTCACTTAGTACTGGTCTGACCAATGAAAGCAGGGAGGGGTAAGACCAGAGGGGCCTGAGCTTTCTTCTAGCTCTAAATCAGGGATCCTTGCTACATCTCTCCTCTCTCTCTCCCCCAATAGAGGTTGAGACAAGTAGCAATGAAGGGGACTGGCATAGTCCTCCTGAGCAGTGGAAACATGAGCCCAAAACCAGCGACACACGTCTATTAAGGAAGAATCGCTGCTTAGGTATGAAGGCTTTCTTAAAATTCTATGTTAGCCGTGAGTGTGTGATTCATTCTGTGTTATCACACTGACAAGCAAAGTGTACCAGCAGGAGGACTGCCCAGGTTTGTTTTAAGTGGTTTGGCCATGCTATTAATTGGAACTGCTGGTTTATCAGGACACCTCCCCAGGGGAATTGCTGTAGCCTAATGATAGTGCTTGGTGCTGCTATTTAATTAGGTCACTATTAGAAGAAATACAAATTGGGACTCATTCATGATAGGGAGGAAGGAAGGAAGGAAGCTGGATAGCTTCATATGGGGAAAGATTTTATTCATGGTTTCTGTTGCTGTATTAGTGTGTTAAACCAGAAGTGTTTTCATCAATTCTGTGCTTCAATACTTCATCTGGGAAAACTCTCCTTATGAAATCAAGATGGTACAGAACAATAATAATAATTACTTGTACTTCTATGAAACACTCTCCTCATGAACTTGGGGTCCAAAGTCCAAGTTTGAGGTTGATTACATATACTGAATAAAAGAAAGAGTTTGAAACAAAGGATGGCAGGATGGGGGGTACCTCCAATTAGATCTATCTAGAGGCTTTGTATCCCGGGTCTTTTCCCCTTCCCATTCATTTGCAAGGGAGATAAAAAAATGTCTTAAGCTTCAGAAAATTGTGGAATATGAGCCAGGTAGTCTTTAAGGTCTGTAGGAAGGGTAGCCTCTAAGATGATATCAGGTAGATGCAATTTTATGAGGAATTTCTGACCCTAAGTCAGTCAGAGGCTTAGGATAGATACACTGACCTTTGTAAGTAAGAAGTAGAAGTTAAAAAATAGAATTAAAATATAAGATGCAAGGGGAAGAAAAGTACCTCCCAGTGGACCTCTGTAAGGAGAAAATTAGAAAGGATCTCAGTGGTCCTACCTCATTAGCATCCTGTCTTTTCTGAGTTCTAAAGAATCTGACTTCTCAGGCTAAGTCTTTTGTTTTGGAGAAGGAATGTCTATTACAGGTAAGGCTCTAAGAATAGAAGCTCCTCGCTGGGAAGGAAAGCCACTAAGGGTTTTCCCTATTCTGACTGTGTGCGGGGGGCCAGCCCTTCTAAAATAGATGTCATTTAAATGTTGCCTCAGACAAACTGAGGCCTGGGAAAGACTTTAATGTAGAAGGGCCGAGGTCATCCACTGCATTCTGGGCCATTGCTAGTCTTCTTGACCTGTATCTTGCCACTGGACTTCTATGATTCTGGAGGAGAGAATGAGGCTGACAATTTTGCACAGCTCTGCCTTACTTAAATCCAATTCATGTGCAAGTCTTATCTGGTTCTTGGTGACCCCATTTGGGGTTCTCTGGGCAGAGATACTAGAGTGGTTTGCCATTTCTTCTCCAGCTCATTTTATAGGTGAGGAAACTGAGGCAAACAGGTTTAAGTAACTTGCCCAGAGTCACAAAGCTAATAAGTGTCTGAGGCTGGATTTGAACTCAGAAAGATGAGTCTTCCTGATTCTAGGCTTGGCACACTATCCACTGTGCCACCTAGCTGCCCCTCTATTCTTCCTACTGTGGAGATTACAGCTCTGTCTCTCTCTATCTGTATCTATCTATCTATCTATCTATCTATCTATCTATCTATCTATCTATCTAT
>NW_020954723.1:6657327-6696244 GCF_900497805.2 Vombatus ursinus
TATCTATCTATCTATCTATCTATCTATCTATCTATCTATCTATCTATTTATCTATCTGGGGGAACATGCCCTAGACTTATGGGGGCAATGTTCTATTGCTATTTTTCTTCTGTGTGATTTGATTTAATGCTTTTGCTTTGAATGAATCACATTTTGACTGGGAATCTTGGCTTTATCATTTAAAACCTCTACAACTTGTACAAAAAAAGCATATTGGTAGGGACTTGTGCAATGTGGTTTTGAGTGGAATATGACCAGTGGAACCACAGAGAACCTTAAACCTGAGGTTGTAGCTTCACCTGAGAAAAGACCTTGTACAAGCTGGAGGGGTGGGGTGGACCCAGGTACTATACTCACAACAACCCTATGAAATAGGTGGGACATATATTATTATCCTCATTTTACAAATGAGGAAACTGAGGCACATACAGGCTAAGTGGCTTCCCTAAGGACAATCTCCACAGGATTAGCAGCATTAGGTTGTATTTCCAGGTTCATCAGAAAGTGTTCAAATCTTTCAATTTTAAACTGACCTAACGTGAGTTAAGTGCTTCATAAATTTTCAAGTACTGTGAATGTGAGTCTAATGCCATCTTAATTTCCAACTGGGATATGCATCCCTTTTTCATAGGTAAAAAAACCAAGGCACCAACTTAAATGAAATGTTTCTGCATTGCCAGAATCACCAGAAAGAATCCTTACTAGAAAAGTGAAGCTGATGCCTTAGGTAAAAGAGAGGATGGACCGAGGTCAGAGACTGGCCTGGACATCACGTCCTTCTCACTTTCCACTCCCCTGAGTCCTGACCCGTTATTGTTCTATGAATTTTTTCTCACCTTGGAGTATATGTTATTATACTACCAACCCTTTCTCAAAGTCTGCAAGGGCTGTCAAGAGGGAAAATTTTCAAGGAGGTAAAGTTTGACTTCAGACCACAGGATCACAGAGCTGGAGGGGACTTTAGAGACCAGAGAGATTGTCACCTACAATCACACAGTGGCAAAGTCAAGATTCGAACCCAGGTCTTTTGATTCCAAATCTAGCCAACTTTCTAGTGTACCTCACTGCCTCCCAATGTACAAGGAAAAGAGTGTTCTGAGTGGAGTCCAAGGACCTGTTCAAATCCTGGCTCTGCCATTTACTATCTATATGATCTTGGATGAGATACCTAATGACTCTGGGCACCAGTTTCCTTATATGTAAAATGAAGGGATTGGAATTGATTCCTTCTAGGGTCTCTTCCAACATTAGCTATTGTCCTACAGCCACCTGAAGCAACTTTTATTTTTAGGTCCCATTCTCCTCTCCCTGGTGTCCCTTACTCCTATAGTAGACATACCTAGGGAGTATATGTGGATAGGCACATATGTAAGAGGATACATGGCCACCATCCACATATGGAGAAATAAACACATGAGAAATATATGTGGCTAGGACAAATTAACTAGGTGACATAGAGGATAAAGTGCTGGACCTAGACTCAGGAAGACCCGAGTTTAAATTTGACCTCAGACATTTACTAGCTATTTGACTTTGGGCAAATCACTTAATCGCCGTCTGCCTCAGTTTCCTCAACTGTAAAATGAGGATCATAATAGCACTCATCTCTCAGCATTGTTGTTGAGGAAAATGAGAGAATGTCCATGATTTGCAAATCTTAAAGAGCTTTGTAAGTAAAATACTAGCTATGCATGGGGAGGTAATTCACCAAAAGAATTTCTAAATCACAGAATACTACATTTAGGTCTAGAAGGGGCTTTAAGGATAATCTAGTTCATCCTCATTTTATAGATGAGACAACTGGGGCCTTATCAATCAACAGGTGGTGATGCCACCTTGGAGTGCGAGGGGTACTTCCTGCTCCTAACATCTCACCTGTTGTCGGTCAGCCATGATGCTTAGACACTTCACTGGGAAACCTGGACAGCCATTTTAGTCTCTCTTCTCTTCATCTCTTTATCTCTTCTCTCTTTTCATCTATTTTTCATCTACTCTCTTCTCTATAAAACAAGTAATAATGATACCTTTTTATTTTTACATCACAGTCACTTTTAGAAATACCAACCCTTCCTCCCTAACTGAACACCTCCCACACAACAAAGACAAACAATGAAATGATAACACCCAACATAGTGAACCCTCTGTTTATATAACCTTTAGTCTGGTAACCGTCTTAAAAGATATTAAGCGTTCCTTAATAGTCTATAAAATAACCTTTGGTTACTTAGTCATCATAAACAATGGGTTTTTAATTAGCATTTCCAAGTTATGTATATATCTCTCTTTCTCCATACATATGTACACATACATACATACATAAATACATACACATATATGTGTGTTAGAGGCAACTAGGTAGTACAGTAGATAGAGCTTTGGGCCTGGAATAAGGAAGACCTGAGTTCAAATGCAGCTTCAGATATATCCTAACAGTGTGACCGTGGGCCAGTCACTTCCCTTTGTCTGCTTCAGTTTCCTCAACTGTAAAGCAAGAATAATCATAACACCTATGTCCCAGGATTGTTCTAAGGATCAAATGAAATGATATTTGTAAAGTGCTCAGCACAGTGCTTGGCACATAGTAGGTGCTTAACAAATGCTACCTTCCTCCATTCCCCCTATTTGTAGAAGGAGCTGACCAGGAGATATTGACAATTTTTTCTCCAATTTATAAAGAGAAATCCCCTTTTTCCAACCTCTTCTGTCACTGTTCCCTGTAACTTGCAGGCATAACTCATTAAGACCTTAGGACCTCTTTCTTGGCAGATAGAGTAACTTTTATTAAGCTAAAATGAAATGAGGTCTGCCTCACACTCTCCTAAAGTAGCCTCAGGTCTTTAGTTGGACTGATTTGGATAGTGGTAATAGACTTTGCCCCTCTTCCTATGCCCTCCTCAACAAAATTTACTGCTTTTCATTATTGTACAACAGTAATGCTAGGGAGGAGTAGCCTGAGGCAAACATAAATGGAACCCAGAATTCCATTGTTTTAAGGTGTTGCCTTTAAACTGTCACCCACCCAAGAATTTTCTTAGAGCTCTAGGTATGTGATGTTTACAGACACAAGTAATTCATCCTTTTTCCAGTTACTATTACTTGGTACCTAAGTGGTGCTCAGAGAGGTATTAATTAGATGTGAAATCTGAAGCTCCAGGCTCTTGCAATTACCCTAAGGTTATGAATAAGAAGTGGTGAGATCAAAGTGAATTGAAGAAGTATCAGTAATCAGGGAAAAAAAAAGAGGTTGAATTGAAATTCAGTGCAATGTTTAGTCTCAATAGTAATTTTCTGTGTGTATAGTTGGTGTGTATCAATCAAGTGTTTATTAAACATTTTTTATGTGCCAGGAACTATACTAGGTTCTGAGGATACAAATGAGTTAATATACGTCAAAGTGTTCTTTGAATCTTAGAGGGCTGTATAAATGCTAGCTATTAATGTTGTTATTGTTATCATTATATAAGTACAAGGGAAAAAACAATCTCTCCTCATGATGAACTTACAGGGGGAGACAACATGTACATGTAAAATATAAATCAATCAATAAACATTTATTAAGTGCCCACTATGTGCCAGACACTGTGCCAAGTAAGGGGATACAAAAAGAGGCAAAAGATAGTCCCTGCCCTCAAGGAGCTTACAATCTAACAGAAGAGACAACATGCAGACAAATATATGCAAAGTAAGCTATGTACAGGATAAAAAGAAAATTAAGACAGAGGAGGCACTGAAATTTAGAGGGATTGGGAAAGGCTTCCTGTAGAAGATGGGGTTTTAGTTGGGACTTAGAGTAAGCTAAGGAACTTAGAGTCAGAGTGGTGGAAGGAGAACATTGGGGGGGGGGTGCAACCAGAGAGAATTCCTGGAGCAAAGAGATAGAGCATCTTGTTCATGAAACAGTCGGGAGATCAGTGTCTGATCCTAGATTTAAGAGCATGTGTTGGGGAATAAGGTGTCAGAAGATTAGAAAGGCAGGAGTGGAGTTAGGTTGTAATGGGCTTTGAATGCCAAAAAGAGCATCTTTTATTTGCTCCTGGAGGCAATGACAGTATAAATATAAAGTCTACGTATTTACCCACATATACACTCATAAATAGTTAAATACAAGGTAGTTTGGGGGACAGAAGACTCATCTTCCTGAGTTTAAATCCAGCCTCAGACACTTCCTAGCTGTATGACCCTGGGCAAGTCTATACATTATACTATACATATATTTTATGCATTTCTGAGTTTCTAAACTTTTCCTGTGTCATCTGCTGATCATCTGGCTGTGGCTTCTGCAAAACTCCCCCAAATTCACATTTAATTTCTTACACCAACCCAGTGTATATGGAAACCATGATGAAGAAAGTTGCAATGTGGAAGAGGTTTAAAAGGAAACCAATCATATTGAAATACAGGCGTCAAAATATTTTGAAAGACATTAATGGACCCCTTGAAATCTATCCACAAGATCCCTTAGGGGTCTGTGGGCCCCAAGTTAAGAACCTTTGCTCTGAGATTCCTTGCATCCTAAACTGTAGGAATCCCTGTCATTGGACTGTCAGGTGAATTGGAGCTGACCCCACGGATGCCCCTACCTCCATGAGTGCCAGTTCTCATCATCTGTGTGCCTGTGTTTTGAGCTTCCTCCTCCAAGTGTCTGTTCAGCTAACAGTTCATCACTGCCCTGAACCATCCAACATGGCTCTCCTTCAGTTAGCCTTAGCTACCTTCCCCACTTTCCACCCCCAATCATTTGCTCAGATAAAATAAATGAAAAACTCTTGCAAAGCCTGGTGAAAACGTATTTTTTTTTTTTGGTAATAATTATTCTATGCATGCACCCAAATCTTCTGAGCTATGTGCTGTTTATATATTCATGTGGAAATGATCAGGATAATGTTGCTTCATCAACTGGAGCTAAAACCATAGTTCTGTTTTGTGTAGGATTATAGGGTGGATTTGGGGGGGTTTGTTTGTGTTTGTGTTTGTAAATGTGCTAACCTAAAAATGTAGTGTATCTGTAGAGAGACAGCTGATTAAACACCTTTGAGTCTCTGTCAGTGGAAACCTAGAGATCATTAATTTGCCCTATATAAAGAAAAACTGGTTAAGTGTGACTTAGAGTTCTGTCATCTTATTTCTTTAAGCCAAAATAAATATCCTGGTGTTGTTGGGATTTTTTAAGGATTGTAAAAAAGCTATCCTAAAAAATGTTTAATATGAATGTATATGTAGAGCGTATATCAGAATGCACGCTATCTTGGGGTGTGGAGAAGGGCAGGAGGGGAAGAAAATTTGGAATCTTATGGAAGTGAATGTTGAAAACTAAAAATAAATAAATGGATTAATTTTTTTTTAAAAAAAGCTATCCTAGTGTGTGGATATGTTTGCCCCGCCACCACCACCACCATGTATCTTTAGAGTAGTATTAATTAATGCTATGACTTCAAGGGTAGCATCAATATTTAGAGTTTCAAAATGGACATTTTATTCTTAAACAGCAGGGGCTCAATAATAGAAAGGTTTGTAAATATGTACAAGCTTTGGATAGATTTTTTTCCCTTTGCATATGTTTCTCTCTCCCTTTCTACAGGGATCTATCCTTACCTTTTTCCCAGCTCCTTGTCCCTTCATCTTCGCTGCACCATTTTGAAACAACGCATCTTGGCAATCTCTCAGGCCTGGCATCAGACACCAGGATTGCTATATGCCATGCTTGGGAGCTATGGGTCTAATGAGTGTGTTTTGATGGCAGAATTTTGGAAAAGAAGCAACTAGCAACACTTTCGAAAAACCAACCAACTTTAAGGTTTGTCCCAACCTGAAGATTTGCAGAATTGGAAAATATGCTGATAGCAATAGCTGACACATACAGCATCTTAAGGCTTGAAAAGTGCTTTATATATATTGATTACATTTACATTCATCTCATTTTTGTTTATTTGTATACATCTCCTTTATTACTTTACATGTCTATATTTGTATATTATAGACATTGCATTTATTCATTTACATTTGTCTCATTTGATCTTTTGAACAGATAGGTGGTGCAGTAGATAAAGCACTGGGCCTGGAGTCAGGAAGAGCTGAATTCAAATCCAGGTTCAATCTCTTACTAGCTGTGTGACTCTGAGCAAGTCAACTCACCCTGTTTGTCTCAATTTCCTCATCTGTGAAAAAGCTAGAGAAAGAAATGGCGAACCACTCCAGTATCTTTGCCAAGAAAACCCCAAACAGGGTCACAAAGAGTCAGATATGATGGAAACAACTGAGCAATAACATTGGATCTTCACGAAGTCATTTGAGGAGAGAGGGGACTAACAAGTTGGGGGGTAGTCTAAGGAAGATAAAGAAAGGCTTCGTGTAGGAGGTGGCACCTTAACTGAGACCAGAAGATAGATTTTTTTTTCTTTTTTTTTTCTCAATTACTTGTAAACAGAAATTTTTAACATTTCTTTTTAAAATTTTTGGGTTCCAAATTCTCTCCCTTCCTCTTTCCCCTCCCCCTCCTTGAGAAGGCAAGCAATTTGGTAGATTATACATGTGCAGTCATGCAAAACATTTCCATATTAGCCATGTTGCAAAAGAAAATGCAGACCAAAAAAAAAAAAAAAAAACCAAACCAACAACCCCAGAATAATAAAGAAAGCAAAAAAAGTATGCTTTAATCTGCATTCAGACTCCATCAGTTCTTTCTCTAGAGGTGGATGGCATTTTTCATCATAAGTCTAGATAGAAGATAGATTCTAAAAGGCATAATGAGGAAAGGAGCGCCTTTCAGGCAGCAGCTTAGGCAAAGCTTGGAGTTGAGAGATGCAGTATTGAGTTTGGGGGATAGTTTGACTGGAATGTAGAGTATGTTAAGGGGAATACTGTGAATGAATAAAGGAAGGAATGATAGGAAATATCTGGAAAGGTAAAAAGAAAGCTGAATGTTAGACTGTGGTGGTATGAATGCATTTTTTCTTCTTTTTTTTTTAAGGCAATTGGGGTTAAGTGACTTGCCCAGAGTCACACAGTAAGTGTCAAGTGTTTGGTCTGAGGCCAGATTTGAACTCAGGTCCTCCTGATTTTAAGGCCGGTGCTCTATCCATTGTACCACCTAGCTGCCAATTTTAAAAAGCATTCCTTAAGTGCTTACTCTATGCAGAGCACTCTGCTGAGCCCTGGCCATATGAATAGAGAAGGAAATCATAATCACTCCTCTTAAAGATCTCCCATTCTAATAGAGGGAAATAACACATATAGGACATTTGAGGGGCAAGACAGAAAGGTACAGTAGTCCTTAGAGTTCAGTGGCAAAGAATATGGTAAAGCGTCTTCTTTAATGCCATTTCCATTGACAAAGCCATATCTGCTGCTGATATTGAACTATATGTTGCAGAACAAAGATGGAGAAAATCACACAATTATTCTAACTGGGTCGACTACAAATTTATGTTACGTAACCTCAATTAGGCTCTCATTTCTTCAAAGCAAACCTTCTATACCTCTATCATCAACTCACTATCCATTTCACTATCCATTTCCAACTCCCTATCCAGTCTTCACATCAGCCCTTCCAAACCTTTTCATCTCTCTTCAAATCCCCCATGGCTCCCCTTCCCCCAACTCTCTCAGCTGAGACCCTTGCCTCATATTTTGTAGAAAATAATTGAGGTCTTCCCTATGAGCTCCCTTTTCTCCCCTCTTCTTCATCTCGTATCATTCAGCTGCCATCTTCCACTATCTCTTTCTTTATTGCTTTTTCACATGAAAAGGTGGCCTTAATCCTTACTAAGGCTAACCTCTCTACCTACTCAAGCAATCCCATTCCTTCCTATCTCTGCCAATAGATTTCCCTCTCTGTTATCCTCATTCCCTCGCTTATTTTTAATCTCTCCTTGTCTACTGGTTACTTCCCTGCTGCCTATAAACGTGTCAATGTCTTCTCCATTCACCCAAAACCCTCACTTAATCCTTCTATCACCTCTAAATATCCTATATTCTCTTCTGCTCTTTGTGGCTAAACTCTTTGAAAGGGCTGTCTACAATAGGTGCTTCCACTTTCTCTCCTCTCCCTCTCTTCTTAACCCCTTACATTCTGGCTTCCAACCTTATTATTCCAATGACTGGTCTCTCCAAAGTTATTCCTATAATGATCTCTTATAAAAATCCAGTGGCCTTTTCCCAGTCCTCATCCTCCTGGACCTCTCTGCAGCCATTGACATTGTTGATCACTATCTCCTCCTTGTTACTCTCTTCTCTCCAGGTCTTAGGGATTTCATTCTCTCCTGATTCTCTTCCTACTTAACTGATGACTACTCAGATCATGCTCCCTCACCATTGGTGTCCCAACAAAATTCTGTCCTAGGCCTTCTTCTCTTCTCCCTCCATACTTGGTGATCTCCCTCTATCACTTGGTGATATCATCAGCTCCCATGGATTTAATTACTATCTTTACTCTTCTTTGCCCAGGGGTAGTTAGAATAATCAACTATATCTAAATCTGTGTTAATTTGAAACATCCTTAGCTTTTGAACTGGGTGGGGGCAAGTTAACCAGAGAGATAAGAACTGTGATTTAAAAATCTCCATGATTTAAGCCTAAATGCTGAAGAGTCCAAAATTGGTAGAACTCGTGTATTATATATTGGCTTAAAATATTTGTTGTTTTTCCTAAGCAATCATTTTCTTTACTCTCCTGGGGATCTCAATGATTCTGGCTAGTTATAATTTACCACTGATCTCTTTCTCTGTCCTGATTGGTTTTCTAGAAGCAAATTCATTGTTTGGTTGTTAGAGTAGGTTCTACCCTTTAGGGTAAAGCTTGACTACTGCTCTTATATCTTTAGCCTGGTATCTGGGCTTTGTACCTTTCTAGAGCCGCATGGCCATAGGCCTAGAGTCCCATTATTCTAGAGCCTACACTCATACAGTCTTCAGCAGATTGAAATCCATCCCTTCGTGTTCAAAGATACTGCTCATCATGGGAGCGTCTGCTAAGTTTTTGTTTCCAGGATGCTTCTCGTTCCCAGTTAGTTGGTAAAGGTGAGATAGAGCTCTGGACTTGGAGTCAGAAAAACTTGAGTTCAAATCCTGCCTCTGATACTTATTATGTGATTCTGGGTAAATTATTTAACCTCTCTGCAACTCAGTTTCCTCATCTGTAAAATGAAGGGATTGGATTTGATAGCTTCTCAGATCCCTTCCAGTTCTATATTTATGATCCTAATAAAAAAATTATGCCTAAAGAAATTAATAAGGTTCAATTACTCCTATAAAAAGGGCAGTGTCATAGTATCCCACTATACTGTGGTTAACCATAGTCACCTTACATGTAAAATTTCTTCAATATTGAATAAGGAAAAGCAATCTGATTCTGAATTCAACATGAGTGATAAATAAGACTAAAACATCCACAATGGATTTATAGACTTATGCAGGTACAGATTTCAAAAGGTCAACACTTATATAAAAGCAGGAGAAGATAATGAAAATGATAATGAGATTGATAGAAAAATGGAAGCTTATGTTGACAACCACAAGAATTTGAATGCAAATGCACATCCTCCAGCTGTTAGGGGAGGAAAGCTAATGGCAGGACTTGTCTTTAAAACCTAGGCAAATGAACCAAACCTTTCTTCAGATATTTAATTCTCTCACCCCTGAGACCAGGTAACAGAAGAAAGAATATCAAGAGGCTTAGCTAAGTCGTCTTATAAATTCTAAAGGGGCTTCATGCAGAGAGAGAAGGGAAAAAGGAAGCTATTTAGAGTAAAGCCAAATTGTATCCATCAGCCGTGCAGATGGTTTATGAAAATTCATGGGTTTTATTTAAAATTTTTTGTAACCAGCATTTATAAGCAACAAATGTCTGAACGCCTACTGTGTGTGATGCATTATGAAAATATGAAGAAGCACAGAAGATTTGAACTAGATGGCACCTTTGAGATTACCTAGCCCAGCCTAACTCCCTCATCACCCCTAGGGGTGACTCAACTGAAGTCTAAGGAAAATGATTCTCCCAGGATCATACAACTAGAAAGGGGCATAACTGGACCTAGAAATTGATCCTTTGACACCAAGCCCAGTTTACTTCGCACTATGCTGTGCTTTTATCATCCAGTCTAATACAGGAAGCATTTATTAAGCACCTACTATATGCCACCCACTATTCTCTTGCCTTCAGGGAGTTTATAGTTTATGTTCAATAGTGGTGAGTAGTAGTCATTTGAGAAGGGGAGGGGGAGCAACTAGGTGGCACAGTAGATAGAGCACCAAACCTGAAATCAGGAAGACCCATCTTCCTGAGTTCAAATCTGTCCCCCAGACATTCATTTGCTGTGTAACTCTGGGAAAATCACGTAACCTGTTTGCCTCAGTTTCCTCATCTTTAAAATAAGCCAGAGAAGGAAATGGCAAACACTCCAGTATCTTTGCCAAAAAAACCCAGATGGGGTCATGAAGAATCAGACGTGACTGAAACAGCTGAACAACAAGAAACAGTCATTTGATGAAACAAGAGGTCAGTGTGGTAGATCATATTTATTGTACTTTTTTGTCCTTCTGCCTGACCTCCAATAGTCTCTGCCTAATTTCTCTCTAGCCAAGTGAAAGTACTTATAGGCATTTAGCATAAATTTCTGCAAACCATCTTTAAAATGGTGAGGCTGATTCAATGACCTTTAAAGTCTCTTTCAGGGGTAAAATTGCATGACCCTGAGGCCATTTGACACAGTGAGAAGAACCCTGGCTCTGGAGCCAGGGGACCTGGGTTCAAATCCTGCCTCTGAACCTTGCAACCTATGTGTCCTTGAGCAAGTCACTTAACCTCCCTAGGCTTCAGTTTCCTTATCTGTAAAGTGAGAGAATTGAACTACATGGCCTTTGAGTCTTCTTTTAGGTCTAAATCCTAAGTCAGTAGTAATAAAACTGAAGGTATACTGTTCAGGTTTCAGGCATCTAAATGACACAGTGGATATAGCACTAGGCTTGGAATTAGGAAGACTCATCTTCATGAGTTCAAATCTAGCCTCATACACTTACTAGCTGTGTGACCTGGGCAAGTCACACATCTGTAAAATGAGCTGGAGAAGGAAATGGCAAACCACTCCAGTGTCTTTGCCAAGAAAACCCCAAATGAGGTAACAGAGTCAGACACAACTAAAATAATCCCACAACAACTGTTCAGGTTTGGGTTGGATTAGATCACTTCTGAGGTCCCTTCCAACTCTAACTTTTTATGAAATGAATTGGGCCAAAGAATTCCCCTAAAAGGGAAAAAGTAAATGAGTGAAATGTATCAAGATATGAAAAATTTTAGTAGTGCCTTATAATCTATCAGTATTTGTTGTGCTCTTTCTATGTTCAAGTCATTGGGGAGAGAAAGACCTATGACCTATGGATCTATTTATAATCTACAACTAGCTCAGATATGTATAACAACAAGGAGATTTGAGCTGAAGTGAGTTTGGCTGAATGTGTAATACATTCAGCTTTCCTATGGGAGAACAAAGAGAAAAAATAATTTCCAGCATATGGAAGGAAGGAAGGAAGTATATTTCCTTTCAGGTAACCATTCATAGTTGACTAAGCATAATTGGGCATTATGCTTTCTTTCTTGGGATTGGGAGGTATGGTATGGCAAGGAGAATATCAGGCAATGAGGTGACAGATGACATTTTGATTCTGATCTCATTTCTGAAAATAGGAAAAATCCCATTCCAAGTTTTCACACTTGACTGCTCCATAAATTACTCTGTCTTTACACCACCAAAAAATATTGCCCCATCTTCACATGACAGTTACCATTACATGTGTCCCACTTGCTTAACTTTGGAGCAACTAATGCTAATCACAGACACATGTGAAGCATTAGAGGAGTAGCCCTCATTGGTGAGCATGTACCAATCAGCATCATAAAACCCAACCCTCTGGGAGACTGACTCCTTCATTAACTGTTTCTAGCCCCTGCACGGAGAAACACAGAAAAGTAAATCTATTAGGGAAATCCATTCTCCCATGAAAACATAAGGCTTGTAGTCCCCTGCAAGGAGCCGGATAAACTGATACAGAAGAGAATGTGAAAAGGTCAGCCACCAGATAAAGTAGGACTAGGTTTCCCTGGTTGTACATTTCCAAGATGGCTTTGCCTACCATGTTACTACTCAAGTAATGCCCTGAAAAAAAAAAAAGACTCCAAGCAAGCTGAGTTATTTACTGCTGTTATAACCAATAAGGCTTTCGTTGGGCCCTGAGCTCTTAAAGTACCCCCATCCAAGACATCTGAGAAATTGTGTTCATGAGATCCTCCCAGAATGCTAACCCCACTTGCGAGCACTGAGCTTGCAGCATTACAGAAGAAAATTGTGTTAAATGGAGGAAAATAAAGCAGGAACCCTTAAATAAGTGAACATTAGTCTCAAAGATATATACCAGTCACAGTTCCTAATAGGAAACCTTGAGCTCCACTTTATAGAGGTAAAGACTGAGGCATCGAATTTTGCATGGCTCACACAAATCTTCAGATCTAATAGTGCTTTTCCCCCAGATAAGCCTTTTAAAACCACTTTAAATACTTTCATCACTACATCCAACCCTTATACTGACACCATAGAAAAGACTGTAATTATATCTTTTTAGAAGTCTTTGATTCTGTGAATATTTCTAGAAGATCTGGAATGGTGTTTTATTCCATCAGGGTGGCCTGTCTTAGATGAAAGGGTACTCCAAAGAGTATAATCAAAGAGGGCTCTTTATTTCCTGCTCCTGGAACAGGACTAGGTACCTCATGGAGATAAGAGAGTAAGCAGGGAGAATCCCTTTTAATAACCAAAAATTCATTGTCCTAACCTGTATGTGCCTTTCAATGTAAGTTTCTAACATGAACTTAACTTCATGTATTGAATTAATATTTTTATTCTAGGATCTCTATGTCTCTTCCATCTCAGTCTATTCCAGTATCTGGTCTTTCAGTATAAACTTCAAGAAGGGGGGCACTTGGATTGAGTTACTGTATGAAGACCACATTAATTTGGGTGTTTAAAGGGTTCACTGGGAACTGAAGAAATAACAAAGTTCTTCTGTCCACTTGCCTCACCATTTAGCAGCAAAGTATTCTCTGGAGTCAGTTTATAAGGATTTTACTTTACCAGGGCTCTCTCTTTTTTTCCCTGTAAATTCAGTGGTAATTGCACTATATCTAACACTGATTCCTCTTTTGGGGAGGTTTTGAGAGTTAATGGGGTTTGAAGAAAGAATCTAATCCACCATATTATTGGTCCTGTGACTCAGAAGTTCAATACAAGCACTCTCTAATTCTCCTTAATGTAATTCCATGTAAAGAAAAAGAGAAATGAGAAAAATTTCCATATCTAGTTTAGCAATTCCAAACCCAGCAGGTTTTGGTCAGAAAGCAGGCTTTTCCCCAATTCCACACATCCAGAAAGAACTGTTTCAGAATGAAAAAGAGAGAAAGAAAAGAGAGAGACAGAGACAGAGACAGACAGAGAGAGACAAAGATAGAGAGAGGCAAGAAGAAAAGAAAAGCTTTTAAGTAAAAAGCCTTGGATATTTAAAAAAGAGTGAATAAAGGCAGTGTTAACTTTTACAGAAGGTTGTTCTGTCATATGTTAAGTACAGATATAAAAATACACATATACAGTATACAAATAAACATTTTCTAATACAAATATCCTTTGTCTTACTTTTGAAAAGTAAGGAAATGGTTTTTTAAAACTTTGTTCCTTGCTATTGTAGACAGGTAGTTTTAAGCAAAATAAGTACTCAAAAGGGAAGGAAAAATTAGTGAGAGACAGGGACTTTAACGAAGATAGTTTATAGGATCTTAGCTTTAAAACTGAAAGGGTCAGTGTCCAGCCCCCTCATTTTACAGGTAAGGAACCTAAGGACCAGGTAAATTAAGCAATTTGCCATGGATCACATGGCTAGTAAGTATCTGAGGTGGGAAATGCACACAGGTCTCCTGACTCCAAATCCAGTGCCCTATCCACTCTATCATGCCTCCTCCCAAATATGCCTGTGAAAGACTTGTTTTCCTCTGGTTAAAGTGCTTATTACCTCACTAAAAAAGCTATGCTTATAATAGCTTTACTTATAAAAGCTATACTTAACATGACAACAGTACAGCTACGCTTTAATGGACAATGCCTCATATTTTGAATGGTGCAAGAGAGCAGAACTCTTTCTTCCTCATTTATCTATCTATAAAGATCAAAGATGCAGTTGCATAAACAAAAGTTTCTTCAAAGAATGACAAGGTAGGGGAAATTAATAAATAACAGAACTGACATTATCTAACATACAGTTTTCTTTATGTAATGGTATGTATGTGTGTGTGTATTGGGGTGCACAAGAGTATTTTCTTTTCATTGGCACTTAAAGGTAGGAAGGCAGGTACGTAAACTGCTAAAACAATGCATTTGCTTACACAAAATAGGAAAAACCAGTTTTGTGTGTCTCCTATGGGGATAGGGCTGGAATGACTATTTAGAGTAACATCCTCTGCACAAGCTACCAGAAAGCACTTTGAGTTTGAACTGCATCAGCTCCCTTTCTTTGCACCTGCCCAAAGAGTACTGGGCCATTTTATATCCTTCCATTCCCTCTGAGCATGTGCAGACTGGATTTGCCTCAATCCTATGGCCTTGGCCCAGGTTTCTGTCTAACCTGAAAATTCCCGACAACAAATAATAGCATGTCAAAATGGCTTATTCCTCATCCCTTTCTCAATAAGCAAGAGAGTGGCATAGTGGATAAGAGTACTGGAGTTAGGTAGACCTGGGCTTAAATCCTGATTAGAAACTTATTAGACATGTAACACTGGACAAATTATTTGAACTCTCTGAGCCTCAGTTTTCTCATTTGTAAAATGAGAGGGTTGGACTTAAAGACCTCTAATTTCCCTTCCAGCTTTCTAGATCTCTGATCCTATGATTCATGGGATGCAAAAGTACTATTTGTCCTTATGTAAACAGCAGAGTACATTTTACTGAATGAAATCAAAAGAGAAGAGAACAGCAGTAGAGATTCTAAGTGGCTAACAGCCTGCTACTCCAACAAAGGTCTGAAATCTCAACTTCCCCACCCTTTCCTGTGCCAAGCATCATTTCTGTAAGAAAGAAAAAAATAACGGACAAAAGGCCATTGTGCCAAGCATGCTAGGTCTCAGAGTACAACATGTCAACAGGCTGGTCCCTAGAAGTTCTGTGGTCAAGTACTGTCTTCTCTTTATGAGCCAGCAGTTCTCACTGGCCTCAGTGTCCTCCTCCTCCTCCTCCTCATGTATCTCTCAGGACATGTGACTATCTTTGTTTTTAAATGATTCCCTGTAGGGAGGGGGATATTAGAAAGACCTTAGGCAAGCCTTTACATTAAATGGCCCAGGTAAGTCATGGGAGGAAAATGCAGAGGAAAAGATAAACCCATCAGGCAGGGGTTATACTTATGCTAAGAAGGGGTCTCCCCACACATGGGGGTTCATATGCAAGGTTCACTTTGCATTTATTTTTTAAAATACATTTATTATGTTTTTCATTGATTTTTTAAAAAATGTTAAGTTCTGAATTATCTCCTTCTTTCCTGTCCCTCCCCCACCCATTAAGAAGGTAAGCAATGTGTTATAAATTATACGTGAGAAATCATGTAAAACGTAATTCCATATTAGCTGTGTTGCAAAAAGAAAAGCAAGAAAAATAAAGCAAACGAAAAATTAAGCTTTAATCTGAACTCAGACTTTATCAGTTCTCTTTCTGGAGTTGGATAGCATTTTCTATCATGAGTCCTTTGGAATTGTCTTAGATTATTGTATTGATCAGAATAGCTAAGTCTTTCACAGCTAATCATTGTTACAATATTGCTGTGACTATGTATAATGTTCTCTTGGTTCTGCTTGTTGGGAGAATTTTCCCATGGGAGTTCTAGCTTCTCTTGGCAGAAGCTGAGGGTCACAACCTGTTGTGTGGCAAAAACAAGGAAGTCTCACAAGACCTCTCCTTTGCTGACACGCAGCTCCCACGGTTGGCTCGGCTCTCCTCTCACTGGCAGAAAAGTCCTACTCATACCCCTGACACGAGGGCTGCAGGTGTCCAGCAGACTTGGTGATTGTCTCTCACATGGAGATCATGCTTTGATCAGGTGTTACTAAGGATATAAAAGAAAGCTACTAGCACTTAATAAACGGAGCTTCTGCCATCTTGCTGTCTCCCGCCTCATCAATGCGCCTCCTGGTTAAGAGTATTGAGCTGGTGTCATGCTCACCACTGCAGCGGCCGCATCATCTGCTCACTTCACTTTGCATCTGTTCATATAAGTCTTGCAGGTTTTTCTGAGACCATCCCCTTCATCATTTTATCATTGTGCTACAGCACAATGGTATTCCATCACAATCATACACCATAACTTGTTTAGTCATCCCCTGATTTATGATCAACTCCTCAATTCCCAATTCTTTGCAACCACAAAAAGCTGCCATAAGTACTTTTTTGTACTTATAGGTCCTTTTCCTTTTAATTTGATCTCTTTGGGATACAGACCTACTAGTGGTATTGTGGGTCAAATATGCAGTTTTATCACCCTTTGGGCATAGTTCCAAATTGTTCTCTAGAATGATTGGATCAGTTCACGTCAGTTTGCATGTCTTAATGAGGGAATAGGGATTGATATTTACAGGAAAAGGTACTTGATAAATGTTTAGTGATAATGATGATAAAGTTCATCTATTTTTCTTCTTACTTATCTTTTTTATCATTCTCCTCTTCGTCCTCTTCATCTTCCTCCTCTTCCTTGACATAGACTCCTGTTGCACTTAAATTCTTCCATTGATGTGGGTCAAGTACAGCAACTTGGGCAGACTTGAACCCCAAGTTAAGTTGTAGCTCTTTTTGGTTCTGAGTATAGAATATGTTGCCCATGTAAAGTATATGCCCATGTAAAATATATAAACATGGCTTATGAGTGGCATTGAAAGATAATTATCTCTGGAGTCTGTTCCATCACTGTCCAAGGGAAACTGTGATTTCCATCTTAAGGGGGAACAAGAGAAAGGCTATTGCTGAACACTTGTTCCTTCCTTCATAGATCTCTAAGATGGGATATCAGGCTACATTAAATCTGCCCTCTAAAATATTGGTGGTGTAGAGGAACAGAAGAAAAGCTGCTTCCTTGGATCACTAACTTTTGTCTGCTTAGCCCTTTCTCATCAAACACTGGTTACAGATGCTGAATAACGAATAAAAATAGCGAGTAAATAGCGAGTTTATCCAAGCAAAATAGCAAACAGAAATTGGAGTTCTATATTTTTAGAATATGCAAGAAAATACATAAGAATGGTTTCTTCTGCTGGGAGAGAAATAAGATCTCAGCTCAATCTAAGAAGTTCCTGTCTCATCTAAGAGGAAGTTTTCTCTCTGAACTCTGTTGGGAAGCAAGTTAAAAATCAGAGACGTGTTAAGGAGTTGACTTCCCATATATATTTGCAGTCTCCGAAGTTTCTCTCGCTTTTCTGTGGTCTCTAGCACCAAGAAGCTTGGGCACCAGCTGCACCCCTTATGCAGGTACAGAATATCACCTCAGTATTCTGCCAATTAGGAGTCTCACCTCCCTTCATTCTCAGCACAGAACTTCCTTCCACTTCCCAATCCATCAACCCCTCCTAGTGAAGAAACTCCTATTCTATCAGGACAGATCAGCATATGTTTTGGAAAATAAGTCTAAGAGAACTGTTTGGGGTACTGATAGGTGAAATGATTTACCCAGGATCATACAACCAAGATGTATCAGAGATAGGCTTTGGACCCTGCTCTGCTTGACTGATAGACCAAACTCTCTGTCAACTATACCATGCTGCCTCTTTTAAAACAAATAGATAATTTAAAAAAAGGTTTGAGCCATGTGGTATATTTATCAATCAGTTTGGAGCAGGGAGAGAGATTAAAATTGGAAGAGTAGAAGCCTAGCTTGGTCAGCCCCAACATTTGTCCTTTCCCCTCCAACTCCCACCAAATCAGGACAAACCATTGGCTAACATCATTACCCATGTTCCCCCACCCTTTCATGTAAATAGGTTTGGTGGATTTACATAACTATTAGGGTCTGAGGGGCCTCAGCTGTCATTCTCCTGCAGCATTTAATTCCCTCCAGTGTTCTGAGTTAAGCAGGCTTATGAGATTTTCAAATCACTCATTTAAAGCAGAGGTTCATCGTTTCCAGGACAGATTAATGGCTAAGGGAGAGTTATTCTAATGGACCCATTTAGAGTCCCAACTCGGGGCTCCTGAGTGAGCTGAGATCCAGAAGGATGGGGTCAGGACAAGGAGTACAGGAGACATCAGCCCACAGTGTTGGGGGGTGGGACTTGATTCTAGGGCAGAGTGGTATTAGAGAGAGTGAAAAGGCAGATGCAGCTGTCCTAGGCATTCCCCAAAGGGATTGAGCTAATAGGATCTATGGCTTTATTAGAAACTTAGTTAATTTTGAAAGGGAAGGACCCCCATCCAGCTTCTTTCCTCCATCCCTTCCTAACCCCTCCCACTGCAGAATAATAATGTCATATAACCAGCATCATCCATTGATTTGAAAGTGGTTAATATAGTTTTTTTAATCATAGAAGGCTAAGCTTCTGACTATTAGCCAGTGTCTAAAAACAGAACTCATCAAGCTGTGGATATCTGTCACAGAGACAATTCCTGAAGATCCCAGAGCTCTGCAAATGTATTATCCCACAGGGAATGGCTTGAAATCCTTTTTTTTAGGACTTATACTTAGGATTTTAATCTGTTTTCTATTTTTAACCGTTGTGAAGAAAGATGAGCTGTTGGAAACCAGAAGCAGCCATTAAAACCTGTTAACTCATGTGAGCTCAGGGAGAGAGCCTAATTTAGCTTTCAGGAGCCTGGCTCCTCCCACATCTGCCCTAGGTGCCCTCTACAATGAAATGGGTTGAATGATTGAAATTAGCTGAGTTGAGCTAATTTTCTCTTTTTGATGCCATTTCCCTCCCCATGACCGAGGACCCCCCCCCCCTTCGCCCCATGGAAAACTGAGATCCTTGGTTTGAACATAGGTTGGAAAGTAGGTCTAGGTATGCAGGTGGTCCTCTTTCTTTGGTCAGGGCTTGAACATAGCCCATCTGGAGAGTCATGGTTCCAGGAGTTTTCCTTTCTGGGTGAGCTTCCTAATGTGGGGATTTGCTATTGGCTATAGCTAGGAGCCCAGTACACAAATAGAAAATTGGTTGCTATAATAGGTCAAAGTAAAGAGGAAAATAGATATTTCACAGCCATAGATTGTTGGAGCTCAAAGGGACTGTAGAGATTACATAATTCAAACCCTTCCCTTTGCAGAGGAGAAAAATGAGACTCAGAGATGGGAGGTGGTTTATTCATGGTCCCACATCTAGGTAGTGACAAAGGAAAGTCTAAGAACTTAGGTCTTGTGACACCTATATCTGTGTCTTTTCTACTACACCACACTATCTGAAGAATAGCTTTTGACATAAAGGAAATTAGAGTTGATTACTTTGATATGAAGCTTCTCTAAAAACACTGGACATCTAAAGATCTGATACCCTCAGCCACAGGTATGCAGGAGCCAACTCCAACCACTTTAGTCTTTACACCTTGGAAATCAGCTAGGTTTTGAAGTGGATAGAGTACTAGGACTATGGTCAAGAAGACTGGAGTTCAAATCCAGTCTGAGACACTTACTATCTATAACTCTGAGCAAGTCATTAACCCTGTTTGCCTCAGTTTCCTCATTTGTAAAATGAGCTAGAGAAGGAAATGGCAAACCACTTCAATATCTTTGCCAAGAAAACCCCAAATGGTGTCACAGAGAGTCAAATATGCCTAAGGAGTATAAAAGGAGTCAAAAAAAAAAAGATTGAAACACCTGAACAACAAAAATAGGGATAACAGTAGGACCTACCACCCCGGATTGTTGTGAGAATCAAAGCATTTCTGAGGTGCCTGGCATATAATAAATATTGTATAAATGTTAGATAGTATGATGATGATAATGATAGAAATCAGGGCTTGATTTTTTTTGTCAATTATCTAGACTTAAGAAAAGGATGGAGAAAATGTTCTCACTGTAGATTAAAATTAAAAGTTTATTCCACAGGAATGACTTGAAATCCTTTTTTAAAATTTATACTCAGGATTTTAATGTTTTCTATTTTTAACCATTGAAAGGAAAGATGATTTGTTGGAAAGCAAAAGTAGCCATTAATATAACCTGTTATATAATATAACCTGTTATATTGTATATTATAACTTGTTATATAACATAATATAACCTGTTACCTCATGTAAGCATAATTTTTTTTTCTGGAGAGCTAGTTTTAAACATTTCCCAGCATACCGCTCCCATCCTCAGCTAAAGTAAGAGAGGAGTCAGTGTGATTAAGTTTGTATTGAGAGGAGGGTTATAGACTTCTTACTATGCTAGTAAGAAAGAGGCATGAGGAGCATTAGGGTAAATCAACCTGAATATCTCAAAGAATCAACTTTATATTTTTCACTTTGGCCATTATCAACTTGGACAGTGCCTAGGCTCCCAGGGAACAAAAGCCTTTTAGCCAATCCAACAACCAGGGCAGATTACTCTACTTCCACCTCTGCCAAAGACTGACTACTTAATCTTGGCTAAGTCCCTTAAACCTTCTAGGCCTTATCTTCCTACTTGTACAATAAGGAAGCTGAATTAGATGCTCTTCCAGCCCTAACATTTTATGATTCTTTGAAATCTAACTTTGAAGCCAGCTATGCTAATGGAGGGGAACAGTATATTATAGAAATAAGCTCAAACTATGGATAATATAAAGATATTATACTCTGGTTTAGGCCTCCATGAAATGATATATTTTTCTTTTTTGAGTTTTTTTTTGGTGGGGGGAGGGGTTAGGCAATTTTAAGTGACTTGCCCAGGGTCACACAGCTAGTAAGTGTTATGTGTCTGAGGCCAGATTTGAACTCAGGTCCTCCTGACTCCAAGGCTGGAGCTCTATCCACTGAGCCACTTAGCTCCCCCGATATATTTTTCTTGATCAGAAGATTTATCTCTCTGGATGATTGGTTAGATTGATATTGGGATTGATATCGGTTGAAATGGGGAAAAATGTTTTCCGTAAAGAAGTGATTTTCGTTCTCTGAATATAGTAGCAATAATTCACACAGATAGTGCTTTAAAGATTCAAAGTCCTTTTTGTATATTATCTGATTTGAACCTCCAAATAATGCTACTGGTATTGTTATGCCCATTTTATAGGTAATGACCTAAGGCTCAGAGAGTAACCTCTCTAAGGGGTAACCTCCTATAGTCATATAGTTAGTTAGTGGCTCCCTAGTACTTCTAGGATAAAATAAAAAAATCCTGTTTGTTTTTTAAAGCCCTTTATAATCTGGCCTCTTCCTACCTTTCCAATCTTCTTACACCTTATCCCATTCCATGTACTCTGTGATCCAGTGACATTGACCTCTTTACTGTTCCTTGCAAAAGATACTCTTCCTGACTGCAGGCATTTTCACTGGCTCTCCTCCATGCTTGGAATTCTTCCTTATCTCTGCCCTTTGTCTTCCCTGGCTTCCTTAGGTCCCAGCTAAAGACTCAGCTCCTACAAGAAGCCTTCCAGACCTCCTTAATCTTAGTGCTATCCCTTTGATACTACCCTGACTTTGTCTCATATGGTTTTATGTGTACATGATTGTTTGCATGTTGTTTCCCACCTGTTAGACTGTGTGCTTTTTGATAGCATCAACTATCCGTGTTAATTATTGCTACTATAGTCAGAGAACGAAAATCACTTCTTTAAGGAAAACACTTTTTCCCTATTTCAACCAATATCGATCCCAATATCAACCTAACCAATCATCCAGAGAGATAAATCTTCTAATCAAATGTTTTTCCCTTTTTTTATCCCCCTTGCTTAGCACAGTGCCTGGCACACAGTTGGTTGGTTGTTTTCCTTTGTTTTCCAAGAGGACCAAAATGGCTTCACCATGATGGTGTTAAGGTGCCGTGTGTCCAACTGTAGCTGATCAGACCAATTCAAGCTCGGAATGCTGTACCACAGGTCAGGCACAAATAGTCCACGGAACATTTGGAGTGGATTCTCTAAATCTGGCACACAGCAGATGCCTGATAAATGCCAATTGGCTGATTAAACTGACAAAGTGAGAGTCAAGATTTAAGCCTATGTGTTCTTAACACTAAGTCTAGCACTCCATAAACCTGCTACATAATGGTGGGAGAAGACCCTGAGATACAAGAAACCAGTTTGGGACTGGTGACAGATAATCAAAAATGGAATAAAAGGGAAAGTGACACTTTTGTATTAGCATTTAGGATCACTGACAAAGTCAGCTTTGACTCTCATTTATCTGATGAGAATGTATATCTAATCTTTTTCCAGAAATGTCACTGACCAAACAGCTGGATAGTACTGGCTGGATCGTACCTCATATAGGTGTTAGAGAACTTCTAGAATGTGGTATAGTGAAAGTGACTGTCATGTTGTTCTCTAGACATTATAATGCATCCAATATCCCTCCCATGCCCCAACTTTCCATATATAACCTCTAAAAGAAACTGAACTTTAAAATTATTTTTAAAAACAATTGGCAAGCATCTATTAAGCAACTACTTTGTGTCAGACACTGTTCCAGAATCTAGGGATAAAAATCCAAAGAATGAAATAATCCCTCCTGTGGGGTACAGAACCAAGATCCTATTTGAGTTCATTTGGATTTAAAGGATGTTTTTTCCTTAGGTATATTGTCATATCTAGTACTTTAAAAAAAGAACCTTAGATGGAGTGGCTTCCTATTTTCCTTTTGCCTATCCCATTCCTACCAATCCTTGGAGGTCCATCTTAAGACTATCCTTCTTTGTGAATCTTTCCCTGACTATGCCAGCATTCCTTTATCCTCCTCTGAACTTCTGTCACACTTAGACACAAGGAATCCTAGACCCATTTTATCCCATTTCATGTTTACTGCTGTTCCTTGTGTTTTAGTCTGAACTTTCCCATTGGGTTATGAGGTCTTGGAGGGCAGGAACCTTGTCCTCATAATAAGCTGCATCTATGTAGTGTTGTATAACTAGAAAGGATTTTTACATCCGTTTTCTCATTTGTTCCTCATAGCAATCCTGTGAAGTAAGTAATTGATGATGATGGTGGTGGTGGTGGTGGTGATTAAGATTGGCAAAAAGCCTTCCTGCATCTAATAAACACTATCCTCATTAACCTACCCTTTCAAATCTTCAATGCTCCTCACATCTCTTCCTTACCAGCTGAGGCAAGAGTCTATGACCCTCCTCCAAATACATACCTGAATCACCCTGACTCCACTCTCATCTTTAGCTGAGGATAGGGATGTTCTGGCAAATGTTTAACAAGTGGCTCTCCAGAAGAAAAAAAAAAGTATGCTTATATGAGTTAACAGGTTTTAATAGCTACTTACAGTTTTCAACAGCTCATCTTTCCTTACAATAGTTAAAAATAGAAAATATTAAAATCCTAAGTCACTTAACCTCTTAGTCTTTCTAAGACTATGAATTGCACAGTAGGTACTGATCTGTATTAGAAGTTTACTCACCAAGAGTTCTCTACACAAGTTTGGAAGGGAAAAATGTATTCCATAATGAAGAAACTGAGGTTCGTAGAAGTTGTAAGAGCTTGCCCTGAAAAGTATAGGTAGTAAATAACAGATGATACACTAGAACCCAGGTCTCCTGGCTTTTAGTTCAAAGCATGATTTATTTGTATCTCTCAAAGAAATTTCCACAGTGCTGAGCCGACCATCCCAAGCTCAAGAAATATTCGTCCTTTGATAAATGGTTGGGATCTTGTAGTATCTTAAGAGTTGGAAACGATGTTAGAGGCTCTTTCATCTAACCATTACTTGAGGTATGAATTTTCTGTAATTGTTCCTCTATTTTATTTTTTAATGCAGAAGAGTTATTGTGAAGAGAAGAGACACTTAACTGACATTAAGGATAGAAAAACAAAAACCTTGTAAATATCCTGTTGGGGGATTGCTGGCTGTCAGACCTTGTTGATCATTACTTTTCCTTGAAACTGTGAGTGAAGAGCCCCCTTCAGTAGCTTTGGTATTTGAGTAGGATCATAGGATCATGGACTGAGCTCTGAAAGGGAGTGTAGAGATCATCTAGAATATCCTGCATCTGTCATTCTACAGATGAGTAAACTGAGACTCAGAGAAGTGAATTAATTAATTTGCCCAAGGTCACACATGGAACAAATGGCAGAGTTGGGACTTGATGGTCTTTTGATCCCAAATCCATCATTCTTATTTGAACCCTAAGGTCTCAAGACTGGTGGTTTATAGATGTGGACACAAATTTGGCTTATGTTTTTAACCATAAGCTTCTGATCCATGTTTCTCCCCATAGAAGGATAAATTCTACAAGCTGCCAGTAAAAGCTATTATGTCTGTCACTTTAACCTTGGCAGGAAGGGCACCTATGCCTATGAATTCTATCTATCAGATAATCTGTATCCTTCTATCCCTGCTTGCATATGGTACCCAGCAATGAATCCCACTTTTTGCAATAATGGAAAGGCTGGCTCATGATGGGAAGCAAATGTCCCTTTCAGCAGCCACTCTGCCTAATGAATCAGCAATTATACAGATGGTGAGATTTATAAGTTGAACACTAAAGGGTTTGGATTTTATTTGGATTTGATAAGCAATTAGTACCAGAACAGATTTTTCCCCCCTATTTGATCCTGCTGGGCTGGGACATGTGGCTTTCCATATAAATGTAGGTCACTTAAAATTCTGGTGGTGAACTGCAATGTCTCACTTGTTACCAGGAGACCAGAACACCCATAGTAACTAGGAAAAATGATTTATAACCTGAAGGTTGAAACAGAATTAAGTCCGATTTTCCAAGTGCATTCTAACTATTCTTCACTAAATGCCTTCCCTCTGAGATTCCACTGTATGTATCTTATGTCTGCATAGTTGTTTTCATGTTATCTCCCCATTAGAATGTGAGCTCCTTGAGGGCAAGGGACCATGTTTTCTCCTTTCTTTGTGCCTGACATATAGTAAGAACTTAATAATGCTTGTTGACTGACTACTACAAGATAGAGGCAGCCAGGCACTGTCTTAAGCACTGGGGATACAAAGAAAGGCAAAAACATGGTCCCAGCCTTCTTTAGAAACTCAGATTCTAATGGGGGAAACATGTGAATAACTATTTGCATACAAGATATATATATAGATATAGAGAGTTACACATACATATATTTATGTTTGCATATGTGTGTAAATATAGGTATATGTATACATATATGCCTATAATAGGTATACATGTACATACTTATATGTAAATTTATGTTGAAGGAAATTAATAATATGCTGTAAGCCATTACAGCATTCTAAACTAAAGGCACATTTGAAGAATGTGATCACTCCTAGCCCCCTGGGACATTTGCTTGCTACCCAGTTTTAAGTGGGACCCTTACTCCTGTTTACCTGCAAACAGAAGAACCAGCTTGGGCTGTGATCCACTCCAGGGGATGGCTGTCCTTTCCTTAATTTTCCTTATCAAAGCTGGAAGGAATTGGTCTCCATGGAGAAGACTAAGGGGAAGTCCTAATTGGAGTGTTTCTGTTTTTCCAGTCAAGATTACTAGAGGCAGCTGAGTCTCATAAAGCAATTAGCATTCCTTAATTGTCAGAGAGGGGGTGATCAGCACACCTGAAGGCCAGCCCACTTTCTCCAGCTGTAGCTTATCATAAAGCTTTTCTACCACCCAACATTCCCCACTTTCTTTAGGGTCTCAATAAATATACTCCGGAGCTTCTCAAACTTACTTAGCCTACCACCACTTTTAAAAAAAAATTACTATACACCCCATCCCTGAAAATCTACTTTCTTTAATCCTTTAAAAAATTTGCCTTGTTTCAAAAAATATAAAATATTTTAAAAAAAATAATGCACCTAAAATTTAATAATTTATTGTAAATTGGTGGGTTTTTTCCTACACTGAAATTTTGATGACACGACATCGTGAAATGTAACCATACAGTATTGTATTGTAAACGTACTTTTTTTGCCCACACATGCTGTACTTCCTGACAGTGCACAACCTGAGCACTTGCCAATGCTTGCTTGTTAAGTAACCTATCGGTGGACTTGACTACTGATCAGTTATAACTTGCATTTTATGTTTTTATTGGGAAAATAATGTAATCGCTATGACTTTAACTCTGTTTCACAACAGATGAAACGTGTATGAATGGTTTTTTCAAATTGTTCTTCTCTTCTTTCCTTATGCTTCCATTGCCCCTTTATTTTTATTCAATGCCCCCCAATTGCACCAGATGCTCCTACCCCCCCCCATCATTTCAGTGGTCCCAGGGGGTGGTATCATCCCCTTTGGGAACCTATGATAGTCTTTTCAGTCCCAACATGGTTACTGACTCAACTGAAAAGGGACAATGCAACCCATTTTATTAAAAGTTACGTGTGCTACTGTTAATAAACTGTTATCTTGCTTGGGAAATGCCTCAGTTTGCTTTTGTTGCATTTTAACTCATCTCAATGTAAATCTCAGAGGGAAGGCACTGGAGTAGGGAGGACTCAACCTTCTTGGTCCTTACTTTCCTCATCTGAAAAATGGGGGTAAGACCTGTGCTAGACTGCTTCTTAGGTTCCTCCAGTTCTAGATCTATGGTCTGATGATCTCAGTATTCTGGCTCTGTCACTTAACTTTAGGAATATAACTTCTTGGTTCCTCATTTATAAAATAAGGATGAAAATGTTTGTTGTAGGGATTGAATAAGATCTTTCGCGTTAAGACTTTTATAAGACACACCCTCCTCCCTCATTTTTTTTTTCTGGCCTAGACCAGGGGTGGGGAACCTGTGGCCTCTAGGCCACAGGTGGCTTTCTAGTCCTGGGGTGCAGCCTTTTGACTGAGTCCAAGTTTTCCAGAACAAATCCTTTTATTAAGAGGATTTGATCTGTGAAGTTTAGATTCAATCAAAGGGCCGCACTTGAGGACCTAGAGTGCCACATATGGCCTCGAGGCCACAGATTCCCCACCTCTGGCCTAGACCAATAATTTCATCAATATGGGAGATTCCCACTCAGTCAACAAGCATCTTTCACTATATATAAGTGATTATTACACCAAGCACTTTGACAAACTCTGGGGATAAAAAAATAAAATAAAATAATTACATTTAATTAAATTTTAAAAGGTAAAAACAAAGTCCTCACCCTCAGGGATCTCACATTCTTATAAAGGAAACAATAGGAAAACAACTATGCACGTGCACAATATATGCAATACAATTGGGAAATAATCTCAGAGGGAAGGCATTAGCAGCAGGGAGAGTAGGAGAGAGGTGGGGAGAGAGAGAAGACCAAGAAAGGCCAAAAGTAGGATTTGATCAGTCTTGAAGGAAGCCAGGGAATCAAAGACGTGGAGGAGAAGGAAGAGAGCGTTATGGAGATGAAGAGTGACAGTAAAAAGGCTCAGGTTTGGGAAATTGAGTGTACTGTGTGTGGAACAGCAAAAAGGTCAGTGACCCTAGACTGGGGAGTTGAAGAAGGAAGTTAAGTATAAGAAAACTAGAAAGGTAGGAATTGGTTTGTGAAAGGCTTTAAAAGCCAAACAGAGAATTTTACATTTAATACTTGAGGTAGTGGGGAGCTACTGGAGTGTATTGAATAGGGGGAAAAGGTGGGGTGATAAGATCAGACCAGGACTTTAGGAAAGAACACTTCGATAGCTGAATAGAGGATGGACTAGAGTGGGAGAGATGAGGCAAGGAAATTAAACAACAACCTATTGCAATAGAGCTAGGTGGCACAGTGTGTAGTGCTCCAGGCCTGGAGTCAGGACTCATCTTCCTGAATTCACATCAACCTCAGACACTAGCTGTGTGACCCTGGGCACAATGTATACACAACATATATATGTGTATATACACACATACACACACACACACACACACACACACACACACACACACACACAAAATCATCTGTAATATAACCTTACACAGTTGCCCAGGTAATTTCAATGGTTTAATTCAATAAGCATTTATTGTTTACTATATGCCAGGCTTATAGATAAGTGTTAACAATGCAAACCATCTGGTAGTTTCCTATTTTAACAAATTATTCTTGCTAAATGCTCAACCCAATTGTTTCTATGCTATTGAAGGATTACACATGCTGCAAACATGCAAAGATAATTAATTTAAAGTTGTATAGTCCTTAAAAAGCATCACCAATGAACAAACCTCTAGTTATTTTATTGTTATTATTGCTGATGATAATGAGCGAACATTCTCACGTCACCGAATGCCTATTGGGCACCTTGCAATGACCATCCCATAGACATATCAAACTGAATATGTCCAAAAAAGAACTTACTACCTTTTCCCCAAAGCAAAAATATAACATCTTAAGGTTTGCAAATTGATTTACAAGTATTACCTCATTTGGACCTGATTTCTCTGCCTTAGTATGTGTGGCAGATAGTGCCATAGACTTGGAGTTGGAAAAAATGGGTTCAAATCTTTTCTCAGGGGCAGGTAGGTGTTGCAGTGGATAGAGCACCGGCCCTTAAGTCAGGAGGACCTGAGTTCAAATCCGGCCTCAGACTAAACACTTGACACTTACCAGCTGTGTGACCTTGGGCAAGTCACTTAACCCCAATTACCTAAAAAAAAAATCTTGTCTCAGACGCTGACTAACTCTAAGACCCTGAGCAAATCACTTTAATCTTTCTGTGTCTCAGTTTCCTCACCTGTAAAATGAGGAGATTGGGGAGTCCCTTCCAATTCTAAATCTATGATCTTAAAACTCTCATGATAGCTCTGAGTATAAGATATGATCCCTGTCTATGTGGTACCTACAATAATAATGCAATTGACAACAATCACATTGAAATCCTGTTTCAAGATTTATAAAAGGTTTTCTTGGCCCTAAGTTTGTGAGGTAAGTAGTATAAGTTACTGTCCCCATTTTGCAGATGGGGAAGTTGAGTCTCTGAAATGTTAAGTGACTTGCAATAATTTCATAGCTATTAAGCATCAAATGAAATTAAAATCTAAGTTCTCTGACTATGGTTCCAACAGTGTTGAGATGCCTCACAAGGCATATCTAACATTGGGGTGCAAGAGAGATTTGAGAAGATTAGAGAGGATTTGAGAGTAAAGAGTTTGGCAGGCAGTTAGGAAACTATTCATGTATTAGGTAACAAGATGTTGAATTAGAAGTGCTGACTTAGTGTCCCAAAAGTTTTTGTACAATTTTAAAGCTTTAAGAGCTTAAAACTGAGCTATGACTTTTGAAACACCCTGCATCTGGGTCAGTGGGCAAGAAAAGGGGACTTGAGGGATGGGGAAGGTGGGTATGAGAGTAATAACCAAGGAAAAATGGGTTAGATTTGGTGAATGATTAGATTGGGTGAGGTTGGAATAAGGGGAAGGAAAGGTCTCTTATTAAGTCTCCTCAGTCTTTAAAGATTTTTTTCCTATTTAGGCCCCCCTCCTCTAGCCTCTGTCACAAAACAACCCAGCTAGTGTCCAGCATGTCATGATGCTTCTTTTAATGGCATATGACAGAGACCCTGGGTAGCTAGGTGGCTCAGTGGATAGATCACTGGACCTGGAGTCAGGAAGACTCTTCTTCCTGAGTTCAAATCTGACCTCAGACACTTAATAGCTGTGTGACTTTGGGCAAGTCGCTTAACCCTGTTTGCCTCAATTTTCTCATCTGTAAAATGATCTGGAGAAAGAAATGGCAAACCATTCCAGTATCTCTGCCAAGGAAAATTCCAAAGGGGATCATGAAGAGTTGGACACAATGGAAAAAATGGCTACAGAGACCCTGCTGCTAGCTTTTTCAAGGCTCTGAACTTTGAATTCACCATCATGCCACTCTTTCTGCTCCACTCCCCCTTTTTTCTCACATGGATCCTCATTCCCCTCCTTTCTCTGCCAATTCTGTCAGGTAGAAGTCATGGAGGCAGTGTGACATGGGCTGTACCAGCTCTGTTTCTTGGACATTATCTGCTCATGCATGCCTGGACCATGCCTGGATGCTTAGAAGAGATTGAGCAGAGTTTTTTAAAGCCTGAAGGGATCTTAAAGATCACATAATTAAATGATTGCATTTTAAAGATAAGTAGTGTTTAGACTCTTGTAAAGAAGTTGAATGAGTGCTCAAGTCTAATAGCTGCCTCTGATATTTAATTGAACTGAAGGTATGTAGAGCCTAAATAACTCACTCAACACTGCCCCCACCATCATTGTAGGCCAGGTCACTGTATAGCTTACTGCTATCATTACTTTGCCCATTTTCTAAAACCTGAAATTATTTTTCTGTGATTCAGTGATTCACAGTAAAAACAACAACAACAACCCAGCAACATGAAGGAAAACTCTCCACTCTAGGCAGAGCTGTTCCTGGGGAATAGGTAATCTGTGTTTGGATAATGACCTTGAAATCTACTGGTGGGGAGAAAGTAGATCCCAAAAGCTGGTGGCATATATATTCTTTACAAAACCCCCTAAAGATTATTACAGGGGTGTGGTGGAGCCAGCTCTAACCAGCTTGTGAGATCAATGTGAACATTTACATCTTATAAATCAGCAAATGCTACTGATCAGGGCTTGATTTATTGTTTCATTGATTGTCTAGACTTAAGAAAGTAAAAGTGAAAATTATAATAATGCAGATTAAACTTAAAAGTGTGGCATGCATATATTTTCCCCCAGAAAGCCAGTTGTTAAACATTTTCCAGGATACCCTTGTTCATATAGATATATAGATAATAAAGAGACTCTATGTGTGTCTATTCTAAATCTCTGATCCTAAGGCTCTAGTTATAGTTATATTTACATCTAGTTATAACTGTATCTAGATCTATCAGTTCTAAATCTATGATCCTGACTCTAGTTATAACTCTAGATAAATCTATCTATATCTACATCTCTCTCTCTAGCCAGGCTATAATAGATCCCCACCATCACCACAGCATAAAAGGCATATGGAAAGGGCATTGGTCTTAAAGTAAGAACACCTGAATTTAGAGAATTTACTAGCTATGTAACATTGGGCAAATCGATTAACTTTTCCAAGCTTCATTTTCTTCAGCTGCAAAGTCGCCTAGATATGGCACCAGACCTACTCATGCTAGCAGTACAACTCATGAGGGTGGCATCTGATATGGCATATGAACCCTTTTTCCCCATCTCTAGGCTGGCTCACTCACCCCAATATGCCCTCACAGCAAAAAATCTGTGGGGCTTTTTTTCTCTCCCAGAGTGAGGGAGCAGCCATATCCATGGCCATTTTATGATAATTCAACCTCTCTTGGGATCCTAGAGATAGCCCTGATGTGGGGGTGAAGGTGATATACTTTATTATTCACCATCATCACTCCTAAGCACTATTGTGTTTCTCATTTGCACAGAGTTGGTTATGACCCAATTAACTCATATACATAAAGATTTTACTAAATCGTAAGACAAAAGCAATAATAATCTTAATATTCAATAGGGAAGAAAAGCCAGAAAAATTAAGCATCACAGTTACTCAATGGAATAGAAGAAGAGGAATAATCAAAACATATAGTCTACCCATAAACTTGGGTCACACTATCCCACTAATGCACGCAGTGACCATGGGGGAGGAGGGCACACACTTATAAAAACCTTGCAAAAAGGCACATTAGTGGGGAAACCCATGTGCCCAAGAAAACTCGCCACTATGGACTGCTGGTTTTGGTGTGTTTGGTACCTCTTAAGATCACCCGTTCCACTTTTGGATAGCTTTACTTGTTAAGGAAGTTTTCCTGTCCTTGGATACATAGATGGAATGTGATGTAATTATTAAAAGTATTCTGTCCAGTACAGATTGCACCCTACCCATGGCCTTTCATACTGTGGATGTCTTTTCAAGTTTTCCTGTAAGGTCTCCACAGTCTACCCAACATACCGAGGAAACTTCTTGTAAGTCTCTTGGCATTACATAGGTATGAATGGAACATGCATTCTGTTTGTTATCCCTCACTCTTAATATGTGACTGGCTTGCCTACTTTTCCAAGTATAGATGTAAAATCAACAACAAGTAAATCAACAAGCATTTATTAAGCACATGCTATGTACCAGGTAGAAACAGCTGCTATTCTCAAGGAGCTTATAGTCTAATGGGGGAGACAACATAAAAAAAATCTTTGTACAAACAAGATAGATAAAGGATGATTTGGAGATAATAAGAGAGAAAGCACTAAGATGAAGGCATGCTGGGAAAGGGCTCTTGTCTAAAATGGGATTTGACCTGATGCTTCAAGGAAGCCAGGGAAGCCAAGAGGCAGTGATGAGAAGAGAAAGAGACATCTAGGATTGAAGAACAGCCAGTGAAAATGTCCAGAGTTGGGAGATGGAGTGTTCTGTGCAAGTGACAACAAAGAGGACAGTTGTTCTGGATCACAGAGTATGTGGTGGTAAGGTATAAAACAACTGCAAGATAGGAATGGGCCAGTTTATGAAGAGCTTTAAAAGTCAAATAGAGGGTTATATATTTGATTGTCAGACTGTTTTAGAAGGATAAATTCAACAGATGAGTGGAGGATGGACTGGAGACGGGAGAGACTTGACTCAAGGAAACCAACCAAAAAGCTATTGCAATAGTCCAGGTATGAGGAGACAAGGACCTATGTCAGGGGGATGGCAATGTAAGAAGGGAGAATGGGGCACGTATAAGAGATGTTACAAAGGTAGAAACAATAGGACTTGGCAACTAAAGGAGAAGTCAAGAATGACGCCTAGATTATAAGCCTGGGTAATAGGAGCACAGTAGTACCCTTGACAGTAACAGGGAAATAAAGAAGAGGGAAGGGCTTTGTGGAAAGATAATCAGTTCACTTTTGGATGTGTTAAATTTCAGATGTCTGAGATATCTAGTTGAAGATGTTCAATAAACAGTTGGAGATACAAGAGGGGAGGACAGGAGAGAAGTTAGCCTGGATAAGCATATCCGAGAGTCATCAATATAAAGATGATAACTGAACCCATGCACACAAGAGAAGAGATCACAGGATATAGCCTTGGGGGTCACCTGCATTTAGAGAGCATGACCTGAATGAAGATCCAGTAAAAGAGACTAAGGAGCTGTCAGATAAGAGGAAAACTCAGAGGGAGGAGAGTCATGAAAAACTAGAGAGAAGGGAGTAATCAGCAGTGTCAGAGGCTACAGAGAGGTCAAAAAGGATGAGTGAGAAAAGACCATTTGATTTTACAATTAAGAAATTACTAGTAACTTTGGAAAGGGCAATTTCAGTTGAAAAAATGAGATTGGAAGCCAGAGTAAGAAAGTGAAAGTAAAGGAAGTGGAGGCATCTATTCTAGACTTCCTTCTCAAAAAGGTTAGTTATGAAAAGGAGTAGAGATATATAGATATGGAATGAGACATGCATTTTAGATATGACCTATTGTGTGGGTTTAATTTGCTTGACTACACTTTGGGTTACAAGGCAGGGGTTTGGGGCGAAGTGGGGTTGGAGTTGGGATAGGTAGAATGGAACTAATGATAACGAAGACACCAAGAAAGAGAAAAGTGTCAAGTAGACATTTGTTTTTAAAAATGAACAGGAAAAAAATAGAAGGTCATTAAGAGGAGGATGTAGTTTAGAAGGGCAACTTTTGAACTATCTGGTTGATTTGTGTTATACCTTTAAAAAGCTATACATAATAGAGATACACAGGTTCACATAATATCCTCTTTTATTCTTTATATTTGGAAATATTATTTGTTGAAGTTTGTCAAGTTTGTAATAATAACAAATTTTTAAAAGGAAAAAATATGGAATTTAGGAAACAAGACCCAACTATTTGTAAAGGAAATAACTTGCTCTTTGAAAATCAGGTGCCCAGTTCTTTCAACTGCTTTTTTTTCAGTTTTTAATTTTTTTCCAATTTATTTATTTTTAGTTTTTCAACATTCACTTCCACAAGATTTTGAGTTCCAAATTTTCTCCCCATCTCTCCCCAATCCCTACCCCATGAAGGCGTGCATTCTGATTACCCCTTCCCCCAATCTGCCCTCTCTTCTATCACCCCCCTTCTCTTATCCCCTTCCTCTTCTGTTTTCATGTAGGGTAAGATAGATTTCTATACCCCATTACCTGTGTATCTTATTTCCCAGTTGCATGTAACAATTTTTAACATTGTTTTTGAAACTTTGAGTTTCAAATTCTCTCCCTTCCACCCTCCGCACCAACCCTCATTAAGAAGGCAAGCAATTCTATATAGGTTATACATACATGTGTAGTCATGAAAAACACTTCCATAATAGTCATTTGTGAAAGACTAACTATATTTCCCTCCATCCTATCGTGCCCTCCATTTATTCTATTCTCTCCTTTGACTCCTTTCAGCTTCTGATTCTTCAGCTGATCTGTGAGCCAACTGTGAGTTCCTTTGTCAGCTTACCCTATTGATAGCTAATAGTGTAGCTCAGGCTATTCCAAATGCAAAACTCTGATTAGGTCATATCCCTTTATCCTAGAGAATTCATACATTTAAGAATTAGGATGCATTAAGAAGAGTATCACGTACAGAATGAGGTGGGAGGGAGGGTGATAGTTCTGCTGGTCTGACCCACATAATAGCGCACATAAATATTCCAGTGAGTTATATACTGGCTCTTGAAAACAGCTATGATAGCCAGGTCTGTTGGCCTGCTCCTGTAGGAGTGGGTAGTGTAGCTACTCAGAAGACTGAGGTTGTTGGTAGACATTTTGAGATATAGTAGTGCTAAAGCCAATTGTGTACCTGCACTGAGTTTGGTGCCAATATGAGAAGGTTCTGGGAGCTGGGGGTCACCAGGCTGCCTAGGGAGGGTTGAACTGGCCTGGGTCAGAAACAGAGCACACCAAAACCTCCATGCTGATCAGGAGTAGAATCTAACACCTGAGTGGCCACTGCGTTTCCAGCCTGGGCAAGATAGGAAGACTCATTCTCTAAACAAACAAACAAACAAAAAACCTTACATCTGAAACATTCAGTTCTAGGTGACACATTTCAGATAGGCCATTGAGAAGCAGGAATAGGTCCAGAGGAGGATCAACAGTACGCCTAGGGGTCTAGAACAGAAGTACATATGCAACCTGCCACACTCCTGAGTGAGTCCAAACTAGATTGCAATATAATTGGGAAATATTTAACAAAATATATAAAAATATAACAGAAGATAAATAATGATGATGTATGGTTTTCTAAGTCAAAGTGTGGTCTACAGGGATCCTTATGTACAGATTTGAGTTTGACACCACTGATCTGGAGAACGCGCCATACACAAGGATCACTTAAAGGGATGAGGGATAGTTAGCTTTCAGAAGAAAAGACTTGGCTTGGGGTCTTGATAATCTTCAAGAATTTAAAGAACTGTCATGTGGTGCTGTAGGATTTGGCTTGATCTGTTTGTTTCCAGATAGTAGAACTACAGGCAACAGGTGAATGTTACAGAGGCAGATTTTGCCCTGTAAAGACAAATTTTCTTAAAATGAGATCCATCTAAAAGTGGAATGGACTGCCTTAGGAAGTAGTGAGTTTTCCCTCACTAGAGGGAAAACAGAAGCTTGGAGTTCTTCCCATCCAAGTTTCGGTTGGACTATGTACCCTCTGTGGTTTTTTCCAACTGAGATGCTGTGAATTATCTTTTTTCTTAGTCATAGGAACAAAAAAATCTAAGTGTCAACATAAAAATTCTGGAGATCAGAGAAGCTTGAGGAGATACTATATACTAACAGTAGGGCACTGACACCATCATCTGTCTGCAGATGAGGGGATGCCCTAAGTATGATGGGAGGTGGGTATTTGGGGTTTTGAAAGTATGTAATGGGATTACATTCCCATCTGAATGCACAAATTGCTATATGCTATACACTCAGCAGATAGTCAAATAGAAAAAGCACAGAGGAATTGATTTTTCTTCCCTGGAGGAAAAAAACTCTATGCATTAAAGAACTAAGTTCCCATACTCATTCTGTCCTGCAATTCTCACTGAAATAACCAAAATGCATTTTAGAAGTCCAGGCCTGATGTTATCTTATAAATCCATTAAAAAGCAAGTCTTATATACAACAAACTTGTTTACTCAGAGTCTGAGCAGAAAGAAACCTCAAATAACCACTTTGGGGGAGGGAGGTGGAGCACACATTGTCTACTAGCATTTATATTGAGAGACAAAGAACAAGTAAACAAATTGATATTCAGGGATTTGTTTTAAAAATATAACCTCTCACATATGTCAAGGTTACTGTAGATTTAGCTCAGTCTTCTACATCTCTACACTTGTAATATAATTCCTTCTCTTATTCCTTTCTTCCCTGCCTTTCCTTTTTCCTCCCTCTTTCTCTCTTTCCCTCCAAGAGGAAATGATAGGGCTTCATTTCAGATCATTTCCTTGCTTATGTTCTGAGCAAAACCCAAAAAGTCAAATTATCACCTTAATGGGTCTAGAAACGTGCTGGGGAAGGGGAAGAGAGTGAATCCCATAAAGCTAGATTAAAGGATGAAACATCCCCTTTAGTAAAGGTATAGAAACTGGGCTTCATCATCCACTCTCTCATACAGCCCCAAAGCCTGAGTACAAAGCCTTGACTTTCTACTAAGGAGCATCTATCAGAAAGGCTTTTTCAAGTCAAGTCAATAAGCATTTATTTAGCACTGCGTATGTGGCAGGCACTGTGCTAAGTACTGGGGATGCAAAGAAAGGTAAAAACAAAACAAAAAACAGTAGCCTCTGTTTTCAAGGAACTCAGATTCTAATGAGGGAGACAAGATGTGAACAACTCTTTACAAACAACCCCTCCCCCCCCTTCTCTCTCGGAGATAATTTCAAAGAGATTTAGGAGGATGGCTTTGTCAGTAAACCATTGACCCATTCCAAAGAGATAACATGACCACTCTGAGACTTAATTTCCACGTCTGGAAAATGGGAATAATAATATCTGTAGTACTCACCTTATAGGGTTGTTCAATAATAATGCCAGTAGCACTCACTTCATAGAGTTGTAAGGAACAAAGGAGATAAAGTATGTAAAGCACCTCACAAATTGAAATTATTATATATGCAGTCCTCAAAGCCTTAGTGAAGTTTTAAGCTTTGATAGAGGGATATGTGTGTGTATGTGTGTATGTGTGTATAATATATGTATATATGTATGTATACATATGTTCTGTGTATATGTAGGTATATACATGTATATGTCTTTGAGCCATATTAAAAATAAATCTCTGAGCATCTTTTACATTGTGGTCTGGTTTCAGATTCTGTTTCCTATTTTCATATTTTTTAATGTTGTTGCCACTTCCTTTCATTGCACATCATGCAATAAGTTGTCTTAGTTTGCAACTATGTGAAGTTTTAATCTCTCTTTCTCTCTGTAAATACATATGCACATACACACACATATATATGTCAGATATTATTACTTTGACATGGTATAAAATATATACAAAGCGTGGATCCTACCTTGAACAGTTTGTATGTTCAATCACATAGATTGCTGACTATAAAGTTCCTGATCACTGGACTTGGAACCAGAGGACCTAGGTTTGAACTTCAGCTCTGAGATTTAACTGGCTGTATGATGTTGGATAAATCACTTCCCTTCTCTGGGCTTCAGTTCCTCCTTGGTAAAACTGAATCAAATAAGTTGTTCTCTAATGTTCTCTCCAGCTCTAACATTCTGTGATTCTGTGAATGAGCCATGGACAAAGCATTTACTTCACCTGGACCTCAGTTTCCCACACAAGGGATGGGAGGAATTTGATCATCTCTAAGATCGGTTAGTGCTCAAATTTTACAGGTTCTATGAGTCTAGAAGATGGAGCTAATGTATGGGCAAGAAGAGTATATGAATAAGTGATTTGGAAATAAGACCAAGGAACATATGTTGACATTCTTCAGAAAACATAGATGCGGGAACATCTGTGGAGCAGCACTTATTTGTGTCTGAGGCTGTAAACAGTATTGAGTCTCTGGATAGAAGATAATTGCTGGAAGCTATGACAACTTAGTGCCTAATGTGTGATGGAAGGAAGTGGCAACAGCACTAAAGAATAGGAAAGCAGGAAACAGAATCTGAAACGACCACAATATAAAAGATGCTGTTGGACAAATAAACACATGGACTATGCCATTTCTTAGGAAGGAGACACAGGAAGGCTTCTAGCACCTCTCTCACTAGCAGGTTCGCTTTGATCTGGTCAGACAGGAAGACAGGAATGGAGTCATAAAAAGGGGTTAAATAAGCTTACTTTATTCTAGTCTAGTCTTTTCAAAGGGAGTTTGCTGCTAATGGGAGCACCAACTCCAATAGCGTTCCCTAACAACCCTTCTCTCAGGAGCTGGCATGAAGCGGGGGCAACTACCCCTCGGCTCAATGGGGTCAACCGAGATCAGCACAACTTGTGCACTTCCCTAAATTCCCTCAAGCCTCAATTGGGTGCTGGTTGAAGCAAACACACAGATTCCCCCTCCCAAGCCTTTATGGGGGCCCATCAAGGCACACACAGCATTCAGCCTACACATTCACCCCATGGGGGTCCCCAGTCACTGACCAGTGCCCACTTGCTTTATAGGGCAACAGACAAAGAAGGCACATTGCCAGCAGTAGCCTCACAATTTTACATCACTTCATCCCTATGTCTACTGCAACTGCACAGTAGAAACTGTTTTGAACCAAGATCATGAGAATTCATACCTAACATGTGGAAACTAGAGATTGTTATGGCTATGAATCCTGGGAAGAAAACTCTAAGAAAGAATAACAAAAAATCCACTTCATACACACTAAAATTCACCTTCCTTGCAGATGCTCAGAGATTTATTTTCAATTTAATATAGTTCATCATGAATCCTTTGGG
>NW_020954723.1:6696344-6697258 GCF_900497805.2 Vombatus ursinus
CTTCCTTCCTTTCTTTCTTCCTTTCTTCCTTTCTTTCTTTGTCTTCCTGTGCAAATGGCTAATGTGGAAATGTTTTACTTGATTGCACATGTGTAACCTATATCAGATTGCTTACCATCTCAGGGAGGGTGGGGCAGGCAGAGGGAGAAGGATAGAATTTGGAACTCAAAACTTTCAAAAAATTTTAAAATCCTTTTAACATGTAATGGGGGGAAATAAAATATCATTTAAAAATTTTAATATGGTTCAAAGATAGGAAAATTCCAGAAGAACAGAAGAGATAACAGATAGGGCTTTTATTTCTTTAAGAAAAATAAACTGAAAAAAAAACTTAAGAAAATGATAGGAACTAGTGATCCATTTACCTTCCTTTCCATTCCTAGAAAATCTTTGGAAATGGTCTACATACATTTTGAGGGTATCCTTGAGTTTAAAAAAAGAAGAGAAAAAAGCTTTTACAGTTGGTTTATACGTTAGATTGTATACTTTCAGTCACAAGTTACAAGTGAAATTAAAATATAAAACTATTTTTATAGTTTATTGAGCAGAATAGCACTCTCAACAGAAAGGCCTCAGATGGAAGAAAACCTGAATTCAAGTCTTACCTCTGATATCTACTGACTATGTGACCCAGGGCAAGTCACATTACCTCTTAGGACAACTCTTTTTTTTTTTTTTTTGTGAGGCAGTTGGGGTTAAGTGACTTGCTCAGAGGCACACAGCTAGTGAGTGTTATGTGTCTGAGGTCAGATTTGAACTCAGGTCCTCCTGACTCCAGGGCCAGTGCTCTATCCACTGCACCACCTAGCTGCCCCTCGAGACAACTCGCTAAGACTTTAAATTATAGCAAAGATACTGGCCTAAATTAGAGTTCCCTCCATCTTAAAGTTCCACATGGTATTACCCTAGACTAT
>NW_020954723.1:6697268-6754956 GCF_900497805.2 Vombatus ursinus
TTCTCACAGACCCACAATGTTTGTATCTTTAATACCAATATTTTCTTTGTGATGCTATATGGCTATGAATTATAGAACATTATGAATTTAGAAGAACTAAAAATCTGGTGAACAATATAAAGATGTATGTTTAGTATAACTATGGCATGTTACCAGTGATGCCTGACATAAGAAGTTACTTAAAAGACTGTTGAGTATGTGTGTGGAAGGAAAAAGGAGGTGGGTTGTTCACATAGAGAGAATGGGAAGCAATAGACCAAAACCCAGTCAACTACACAGGCAGTCCTGAGGCCTTGAAAGAACAAAAGGAAGGCTTCCTGCTCCTTGGGTAGGTCTTCCATGGAGAATTTATGGGAAAATATGAAAAGACTTACACAAGGCTGAAAAGATTTGGAGGGGTTGTATAAATATATATGTATAAATGTTCATATAATATATACATATGTTATAAATAAAATATATTATATAAATATGTATAAAAGATACTCACACCTATGAAATCACAGATCTAGGTAGGTACCAAAATACTAATTGTGGAGGCAAGGTTCTACAAACTAACAAAGCTTGGTTTTGTTTCTTAGTCTTTGGTCTGAGCTAGTCCAGTGATTTAGGCTTGGATGAAATGCAATGAAATAGTCATGATCCATAAAAAGCAATAGAAATAATACCTGTAATAAAAGATTAAAAGAATATAATTACTATAAATAGATGCAGTTGCCCTCCACTTCCATATTTGTCATGGCAGTAATGCTGGATCAAAAGATATCACAAGTGTAGGAAAAAAAAAAGATATCCCAAGTGGACCACAGAGCTCCCAAATTCCCATAGGGCAAGCCTTCATGATCTTTAGAATCAACCAAATCTAGAGGACCAACTCCTTACCCCCTTAAAGGAAAACCATCCCAGCCTAAGTAAAATAGATAACATTCCTCCCATAGTCATCAAAAAATGAATGTGAATATTAGCTTGAGTTATAAAATGGTTTGAAAATAAGCACTCAAGAAACTGCTTTGACCTTTGTTTCACAAGAGTGGTATTGCTGTAAAAAAATCAGGGTGACTGAGGCTTTGCCCCAAGACTCCAAATTTAGAGTGTAATGCCAGCCCTTGCAATCCTTCAATGGTGGAGAAACAACATAGCTTAGTGCCTAGTTAGTAAGAATAATTAGATAAAATTGGAAGCTACCAGCTGGCAGACTGGGATGAAGTTTTCCATTCCCCTGCCCTGCTCCCACAGTAGCAACCTCATGCTGATGATGCTTCCTCAGCTCCTCCACCCTCCATCTCAGCTGTATTTACCTTTGGCTCAATAATGTCTAGTTGGCTCTGGGCCAAAGCACTGACCTTGGAATCCAAAGACATGTTCAAACCCCAGCACTGAAATTTTTCCAATATATTTTTATCTATTTTTTTAATATTTCCCAATATTGTAAAAATTTTTTTAATGTTTTTTAAGATTCTGAGTTTCAAATTCTCTCCCTTCCTCCCTCCCACCCTCATCGCCTCCTTGAGAGAGCAAGCGATTTGAGATCCATTATACATGTGACATCATGCAAAATATATTTCCATATTAACCATGTTGTAAAAGAAAAGACAAAAAAAAAACAAGAAAAATAAAGTTTTTAAAAACAAGCTTCAATCTACATTGAGTTCATCACTTCTCTCTCTGGAAGTGAATAGCATTTTTCATCATGGGTCCTTTGGAACTGTCTTGGATCATTGTCTTGAACAGAATTGCTAATAGGTCTTTCACAGTTGATCATACTTATAACATTGCTGTTATGATGCACAATGTTCTTCTCACTTCATTTTGCATGAGTTTGTATCAATCTGACATTTTCTAGTTGTGCATCTATGAAAAGTAAGTCACTTTTCTCTGAGCCTCAGTTTCCTTATTTGTAAAAATATTTGTACTACCTACCTCACAAGAAGTATCTTCTAAACTACAAAACATTATATGACTAGGTTATAAGGTTAGAATGCATCCTATCATTTGAAGGTTTGAAGTTTCTTTACTCAGGATTCTCTGCTATCAGAAAAAGGTAAAAGTCCTGTTCATCTAGAAAACCTTCATTTCGGTATTTTGTGGGGAGGATTATTCTAGGCAACACAAGTTGCTAATTGAATCAAGTAACATTCCCATCCCATTTCACTATGATATCTCCAATTTGAATGTAACCTTGAGATTCCTGGGAGAATGATTATGATGCCTCAAAAACACCTTGGAACCACCCCCAACATCTGCTTGCTCGGTGCCATCTTTGGTGACTGAAGCCCAATATCATCTTTGCTTTTCTATGCCACAAGAACACAATGTCCCAAAGTCTGACATTCTGAATGGACAATCTCTGGTCCATGTCAATTGTTCTTGAGAAGTTCTGGGAAGAAATAAAATAACAAAGAATTTATTTCTTGGCTAGTTTCACGTTCCCCTTGAACCAAAGGACTACATGAACTATGGAATGGCATCAATTGTACTACTGGAACATATGTCAGATTTGGTAATAGCAATTTCAGTTCAACCATAAATGCTTTCTTTGGTCAGTTTGTGCAAGCCTTCACTTGTTTCTCTCAGTTCCTCATATTATTCATTTCTAGTGGTATAACATACTGTTGCATCATATGCCAAAATTTGTTCAGCCATTTTCTGATTGATGGGCACCCACTCTGATTCTAGTTCATTGCTACCATAAAAAGTAGTGTTATAACTATTTTGTTCTACAATTTTCCTTAACTTATCAGTTCGACTTAAGGCCAGGATATATTCAGATACATTTAATTTTGATTTCTGAGTTGGTCCTAAATCTTCTGTGTTTTTTAATTCCAAAGAATGCAGCTAAAGACTGAGGATACTCAGTTTGGCTACCCTAGAACTTTGCCCATTAACTTTCAAATATTTCAATGTAATTCATTTCCTTTATAATTCTATATGTTTTATTTTATGTATTTAAAACTTTTCTGAGAAGGATTTCACCAGATTGCCAGAGGGGTCCAGAGAATAGAGACAGTTAAGAAGCCTTAGTATATTTTTCCCAAAGGTAAATTTTGAAGGAGTTAAGGAGTTTGAACAAATTATACCCCAAATATAGATTTAGATGGTAATGATAATAATAACTCAGTACTTTGAGTTTGTAACATGCTTTCCTCACAATAACCCTGAAATGTAAGTAGTAGAACACTTCCTCTTTTCCTTATAGATGTTCCTTCATGATTTATTGCAGGAAAAATATTATCACTCATTGGCTAACCTTTTGATAACAACATGTAAAGTCCTTGAGTGAGTGACTGATTTATATTTGCCTTCGTCTCCCCAGGATATAGTATGTAATATGTATGTAACATGTGCTCGTTGGTTAATCTATTGATTGACTAGTGATAAGCTTCTTCAAACTTAGCCAGACTGGTCCTCACTTCATAGGCACAATATGCATTTCCAAGACCATACTTGAAATATTTCCAGCTCGGTAGGTCCTGTCAGAATTTATGGTCTCCTGGCATGGCCTTAAAGAGCCTAGAGTCCTCTCTAAGCTGAGATGAGGCACTGGAGAACTGTAGTAGAAGAAACATGTTATAAATTAAATTATAATTGCACAGGAGAGAAATCGTCCAACCAGCTCTTTGTGATGTCTTTTTTGTCCAATGAGTAATGCTACAGGTGTCAGGGAGATGTCCAGCTGCTGCTAAGGTGAGAGAGATTAGAAGGCAGCTGCAGCCAGACACCTGGGCATTCAATGACAAAGATGCCAAGGGCTTCTCATTGTGCTGAGAGCTATACCAAAATAAAAGCCTCTTTGTTCTTCTGGTATCTGCCTAACCTCCATATCACATCTTTTTGCTTGCTTCTCAACATCAGTTGACCTTGATGATGACTCATCCTTTTGGGCTGGATCCCACCTTTTATCTCTGACCCCTCAGTTTAGCATCTGATATCTCTGGTAAGAGAATACCAGTTTTGCATGACTGTTCTAATGATTCTTGCCCCTTCATGAGCAGGAGCCTTTCCTAACTTCTTGGCTCCAGAAGTCGCAACCAGTCTGTGCCAACTTGAATCCCCCAAACTGGCAAATTTCTATCTCTCACTCCACCTAGAGAGCCAGGTCTGGGAGGAAAAATAGAGAAACAAATTCGCATCTGGTCTGGAAAACTGTTTGTAATTATACTAGAAAAGTCACTAGCCTCTGGTGTTTCTCCTTTATAGATAATGTTACCTCTCTGTTTTAGAGAGATACTATTTAACATAACAAGGAATAGCCCACTTCTTCCTATGATTTTTAACATCTATGTTGTATTTCTTCCTGTACGAGGGGTTAATTCCTCCCAGATCATATCTGTCTCCTACAGGACTGATTTTGAGGATGATCTTCCCTCTGGTCCCTGCCTTGACCAACATTTACCCTTTCCTCTCTCTTTAATTGAATTAGAGTTTACCTAAAACAACTGTGTTTTAAGTGACCAGCCCGGCTACAAAGAGATAACTCACAGTTTTTAGCCTAAAGGAAAATGGCCCTCAGGTCCATATGGTCTTTTCTGGTTTAGGAAGTTTATTAAAATAGGTTTCTAGTAAACCATCATCATGTAGCTCTTGAGCCCCTTGTTAGAGAAAATTATGTAACAATTTTACCAGAGAGGAGGACTTTGAAACCGCTTAAATTCTGTGTATTTAAGCTAACTACTCACTTCTACCATTTTGCTCCCTGGGTGCAACCAATCTACAGTACACAATATTCGTGATCAATCATGAGTTTTTATGTGAAGGAAAAAAAATCAGGATAGAGATGCATTTTAAAGAGTTAGCAAGAAAAAATGTATACAGTGTCTGTTGTACATGTAATCACAGGGAGGGAAACTTGAGGGAAATTAAAATCTTTCATTGGTTTCTCTAGTCTCTAAGGGGTAGTCACCCAGAGTGAATGCAGTTTGAGTTCATTGTTCCATAAGGTGGAGGCTGAGCTGCTTAAGCCAGCCTCTCTGCTCATCCCACTATCCTACTCACCTTATCAATGCTATGACTTTCTCCCTGCTGCCTCTCAGTTTCCCATCTCGTTTCCCTTCTCTGCCTTTCTCCCTTTCTACCCTTTTGAAGTATAGTTCAAAACTCCTAGTCTCCTTGAACTCTATCCTCTATCTACTTATAAATCAGTCAGTCTGAGACTTATCTGAATAGGCTGTTACATAAAAAAAGGAACAAATGCAATTATATAGTCATTAAGTACCTACTTGGGTAGAGAACTGTGCTAGGCACTGTGGGTGATAATAAAGATAACTGAGACATAATCCCTGAACTCTAGGAACTTGTTAGAATGTTATGGTCCTTATATAAATAACTATTATGATATAGAACATAAGTACATTAAAGACATGCAAAATAGTACATAAAGACAGAGGATGGAATTTCACTTCCAACTTGGAGAGTATGGTCAGCAAGGCTTCATGAGGTAGCTCTGCAACATAATAGATAGAGTGCTAAGCCTGGAGTCAGGAAGATTTGAGTTCAAATCCATCAAGTTCCAGACATTTGCTATTTGCATGACCCTAAGCCAGTCACTTAACATCTGATTGTCTCAATTTCCTCAACTTTAAAATAGCACCTACTTCCCAGGGTTGTTGTGAGGATCAAATGAGATAATATTTGTAAGGAGTTTAGTACAGTTCCTAGCACATAGTAGGGGCTTAATAAATGCTTATTTTCTTCTTCTCTTCCTTCATGGCAGAGACAGTATTAAATCTGCATCTTGAAGGAGAAATAACATTTCAATAGACAGAGATGGAGGGAGGGCCTTATAGGAACAGGGGATAATATGAACAAAAACATAGATGCTAGAAAAAATAAGATGAGTCTGGGGAAAGGCAAATAGTACAAGTTAAGTAGTAATATGAGATGAAGATGAAAATAGAAAGGAAGATGCTTAATTGTGAAGGGCTTTGGATACTATGGTGTTTCAACTTTATCTTGTAGGTAACAGGGATCCATCAGAGGATTTTGAGCATAGGTGACCTGGTTAAATTTCTACAGAAGAATGACAAGAATAGGATGATCACATGGGATTGGCCCCCAAGAGGAGTATTTTAGCATGGCTTTGATATTTTGGCTATGTTTCTCTTACAGAGCATTATCTCAGAAATTCAGGGGAAAAGGCCCCAAGACAAATTACATTTGAGTTTTTAGAATATCAAATATTTATAAAAAAAACAATTTGAGATCCTCACTGAAGCATCTGGATTTCATTATCTCCAGATTTCCCAGTGCAATAACTTCTTGGCTATGACTGCCTCATGCTGGAAAGCATCCCAAGACCTGTTCCAAGTACCAGATCAGAGATCTTTGCTCAGAAGCTTCTAATGTTCCCCAAGGTGCTGCCTGGTTTATGGAAGTCTCTCTTGGGCTGATTTGTATAATGGATAACCTTTCAATCTGGCTGTGTTCAGGTCTGGCATATCACAGAGAAATCCTTTTAGGCCATGGAAATGATTTTCACAAATGCAGCCTTTTTAGTACAGTCTAAATAACAGAGGCACACTTGGCAGATAATTGGTTTACATACTATTTACGGGGAGATGTTGAGGTTATTAAAGAAAATGACAGAGAGGGGAGGAATTTCAAGCTCCTAAAAATTGCAGGCATTAATCCTAAGTGAAATTGCCTAATGGATGCCAAACACACGTACCTACTTCCTTCCTAAGACCACATGGAAATGAAGACTTCTGTAGCAATGGGTTTCAAAAACTGGTAGCAGTGACCCATGGTCATTCATTCTCTAACCAGCTTATAATTAAAAAAATCAATTTTCCATTAGAATAAACTATCATCAGCTTTAGCAGAACACAATAGACAATATTTTAAAAAACCAAATTCCTCTGGAAATCTTTGGATTTAAGGGAAGAAAAGAAAAAATGTTTTGTTAAATCATTTGGGGCAGGGGTTCTTAGCCTTTTTCTATGTCATACATCCCTTTGGATATCTGGTGAAGCCTATGGACCTCTTCTCAGAATAATGTTTTTTAAAAATTGAAGGAAATGCTAAATTTCAGTTAGAAATTAGTAAAAATAAGGATGCAATTTTTTCCATACCCTAAAATTTATTCATGGAGTTCATGGACCCCAGGTTAAGAAGACCTTCTTTAGGGGTTTGTTCTAATGAGACCAAGTTGGAGAAGATGGTTGGGGGCTGGTAGGATGACAAGAGGCTCAATTCTTCATACATATATTTAGAAGCAGAAGAGACAGTCTGTTCCATATGGATGCCAACTAAAAATGAGAGAGTAGTGGGTAGAGTGCTGGACTTGGAGACAGGAAGAGAAGACCTGGTTTCCAGTCTCACCCCTGACATTTCCTAACAAGTTCCTTCCCCTCTCTGAGCTTCTGTTTCTTTGTCTGTAGCACAAGGCTAATAATAGCTGTCATACCTACCTCACAAAGTTGCTGTGAGGCAAATTTGAAGTAATTTTGTGGTACTTTATAAATGCCAGGAATAGTGTAACAACTCCAGGCAAGGAGTTGAGTGGCCACAAATACCCCTGAGATTTGTAGTTCTTCCCAGGTTGGGAAAAGGGGAAACTAAAATGAATTCAGCCCTCAGTTAGCCAGGGAGTGGGGCAAGGACTGGTGGTGGAGATTTTTGACAAACAGCTTCAGTGGGAGTTTGGGGACTTTTGAGGGAAATAAGGAGAGAAGAAAAAAGTGGCAGTCACCCAAGGGCAATAGCTAGTGCCTACCACAACTGCACTTCCCTTCTGTAAGACTATAAAAGATGACCTCCAACTAAACAGATGAGCTGGAAAATGTGTGCGACTATGTTTTATTGTGGATTGTTGCCCAGGAGCAGGAACTCAGAAAGAAACAAGGCAGCCAGCCAAGAGATGAACTAAGAGGTGTGCCCTACCCTTCCCCAACCTTACTTCTTAAGGTTTTGTTTGTTTGCCACATGAGGGAGCAATGGGAGCCATGAAGAAAGGGCATCTTTCCTAGAGCAAAACTGGAAGCTTACCTCCCAGACCACTATTAGAGTTATGCTCTCTAGCTAGGTACATAAGCATGAGCCATTTAATCACTACCTTTCTAGGTACAAAATTACCATGAATCTAGGCTCTTGTTTATAGATTTACCTCATAAATACAAGTCAATGCTTTATTAGTGTTATTAATATGGATCCTTTAAATAAAGACTCATTACATCCGCTGGCTTCAGCAATGATTTCCAAAGTGAAGTGAACAAGATAAACCCTTGAGGTATAAGGAAAACATATTAAAATTTCTGTTTCTATTTATTTTTCTTCCTCTGGGAGACCTATAATCCTTAGGTTATCTCTATGCATCCTATCTTGGAGATCAATAGGTTTTACTTGAATACAGAGCATGTTTTATTTTATTGTTATTGATTTTTGCTTCTCTTCTTCTAGATTGTCCTTTACTTCTATATATTTGCATTTCTAATCAGTTGTCCTCATTTGTATTTCTTTGATGAAACTTGCCCTCACATATTCAAATTTTTCTATTCTGTCAGTTATTTCTACTGTGCAGGCCATGAATTCTGTTCTCACAATTCTTATTTCTCCTTTAAACCACTCAGGAGCAGTGTTTGTTCTCCTCAAATCCACAGAATCTTCTGTCTCATTGTGTTGGATGATTCTCTTTTTCTTTTTTTTTCTTTTTTCTTTTTGTAATGTTTGTTTTTAGATGTCTGAATTCATTTACTAGAGCTGGGGTCCATATTTCCTTCTATTGTTAATGTTTTTTCTATTGGCTTATCTGCTTATGCTCAAGGTCTTTGAGTTTTCTTTCCCCTGTAATCTTTGGAAATTTCAGTGTTTATTTTCCCCTATTGCTTACTTTCTGACTCCCTCCCTTCTAGTGCTGTTTTCCCTTGGGGCTAGATCTGAAAGCTTCTCAATCTTCTCTCACACTGGGTGATTCATAGTTCACTTGTCTAGATCTCTGCCTCAAGCAACTTTTGGGGCCACAAAACTTCCCCCCAGCTTGATGCTGGGCTCTTTCCCTGATATTTAGTCAGTTGCCACACTGTATACTGTCCTATTCCCTCTATTTCTCAATTCTTTGACCCATCAGTAGAGTGTGCTACAATGCTAGTGCTCTTGCAGCCTGGGTTGATTTCTATCATTTGGAGTTTGGATCTCCTGGCACTGGGGAGGGGGGAGGGTGGTGTGGGGATAAGCTCTATTCCAAGCCCATATATATGTCCTGCCTCTTTCTCTTTGTTCCTTTACTCTCCTATAAAGACCTTTTGTAGCACCAAACATTGCTCTGGCTCTACCTATTAAGGCCTCCTAAAATTTCTGCAGTTTGGAGCTTAGATCTCCATGGTACTGGAAAGAGGGAGAGGGTGCTAAGATGTGGGACTGCATCTTGTTTCAAGCCAATGAATTGGTTAATGCAGCCTTGTTGTCCTTAGTGGGGAGGACAATGGGAGAAGGAAGTGAATGTTGTTGTTGTCGTTCAGTTGTTTCAATCATGTCTGACTCTTTGTGACCCCATTTGGAGTTTTGTTGGCAAAGATAATGGAGTGGTTTGCCATTTCTTTCTCCAGATTATTTTACAGATTAGGAAACTGAGGCAAACAGGATTAGGTGACTTGCCCAGGGTCACATCACTAGTAAGTGTCTGAGGCCAGATTTGAACTTAGGCCTTCCTGATTCCAAGCCCAGTGCTCTATCCACTGAGCCATCCAACTGCCTTTTGACTGAGGATGAATTAGTCATTAGTTCATAGAGTTTTTTTACCTTCTTTAGGGTCCCTAGTGTTCTAGACCCTGAAGACAGGTGAGGTTGCTTTATCTTTGGCCATAATTTATATTTTGGAGAGGTCATGAGCATCAGAGAAAATTTCTGCTCCTCCATCTTATTTGTCATCTGTCAATTTTTTTTCTCAAAAAAAGGAAGAAAAGAAAGAAACTAAGCTTCCTTAACATTGAATATATGGATTGACACTGGCATCCTCATTCAATCCATATATTTGACAGTCTCATGTCACATATAGTATTCGAGATATGAAAAAAGAAGAGCAAGAGTTCTATAATGCAAAGGATTTGTCAGTGATGTTCTCATATAGTGCCTATGCTATTGAGCACTTAATAAATCCTTGTTGAGCAATTGATTTGTTTTCAGTGTTTTACAGTTTATGTATGCCCTTTAATTGGATTTACAGATTATATTAACTATTTTTAATCAAATTGTCACAAAGTAGGAATGTTAACCTGGCTAAGATGCACCTCCTTTCCCTACCCTTCCTCTACTCCAAGATGTTATCATACACACTTAGGGGCTAGAATGTCTCAGGAAAGAATCCACAGATTAAAGATGGTACTAATAAGTATGAGCATAATTAACAAGAAAATGGCAAAGCTGAAACTTCTCCTATGCCTACTGTGAATTCTTTATCAGCTACATTAGGAGGTAAAAACAGCAGTGATCTAATTACAGGAAGGTCAAAAAGTTTATCAAAATTATTTGAAATATGACTTTAGATTCACCATCATTTTCAATGAACTTCCCCTTTGGCCTATCCTGAACCTTGAGGTATCATCAGCTTTAAGGCAGGTAGGTGGCACAGTGGATAGAGAGTTGGGCCTGGAGTCAGGAAGTTCAAATATGGCCTCAGATACTAACTGTGTGACCCCAGGCAAGTCATTTAACCTTTGCTTGCCTCAGTTTCCTTAACTTTAAAATGAGGGTGATAATAGCACCTACCTCACAGAGTTGTTATGGAGATTAAATGAAATAATATTTTTAAAGTGCTTAGCACAGTGCTTGGCACATGCTATATAAATGCTTATTCTATTCCCTCTCCCACCCCTCTCCCATTAGCTGATGATAATATGAAGTCAACATGATCAGCAAGCCATTTCAAAACTAAGCTTTTATTGCTAAAATTTATAAAAGTATGTCACTTTTAAAAACTCTTGTATCTGAACATTTTAAAAACTTGAAAACAGAATTTTCTAAGCTGTTTATAAATCTGCCAAATGAAGTCTGTCAACAGGCTTAAACCCACTTGTTAAAAATATTAAAAAACAATACTTTATGATTGATTTGGAAGAACAACTGATTGACAGTAGGGAAAATGGGTCTTTACTAGTTGAATTTTGGCAAAAATCTTTGCGTAATTAGTGTATGGGATTAAAAAATGAGCAATTTCAGATCAATGCAATCAATAATCCACAACAGACTCATGGTGAAAAATACTATTCCCCTGATGAACTGATGAACTCTGCAGATTGAAGCATTATTTTTCACTTTATTTTTCTTGCCTTTTTTTTGGCAATATGACTAATTGGGAAATATGTTTTGCATTACTTCACATGTATAATAGGTATTATATTGTTTGCCTTCTCAATGGGTGAGAGGAGTTGGAGGGAGGGAGAGAATTTGGTACTCAATTAAAAAAAATAAATATTAAAAATAAATCAATATTTTGAAAAATGAGTGATTTAACAAACATAGCCTTCTTCCATGTAGCTTGGATCTATATAATATAGCAAAGTATCTTTTTTTTAAAATTTTTGACAACCATTAAAAACCAAGGGTTAAACTGAACTTGGGAACAGACCTTCATATCACTTTACCACAAAGTGTTTAAGCAAGATTATAAAAAATGAATATTAGATCATTTCTTTCATAAAATACTATTATTACTAATAATATATTATGAGAGCAAACAGTTTTTATAGTTGATTTATTTAATTTTTATCTCATTCTTTAAAAATGTTTTCTGTTTAATAACATTCATGATTTTTATGTATTTGTACATGTTTATAATTTGCTAGCAAATAAATATACATATGTTCCATGGTTAGACTGGCCTATGGGGGCTGTTCCTTGGAGTATGCTCTGTTATTCCCTGCCTGGTCCAATCCATCACACAGAAACTTGCAATGAGCTTACTCCCAATTGTGTATGACAGATTGGGAGGGATTTGCATTATGTAATGATAAAGCATTCTCTAATTGGCTGCTGTTAACTCAGTGCACATACAAAATGGGCAACCCACCCTTCTACTCTTTCTTCCTGGATACAAATGAAGAAAGACTAATTTGAGTAGCAACCCTAGAGCCAGATTTGAGGGGGAGGATGGTGGTGACGAGAGAAACAAGTAGTGTGTGCTTCAATATTTTTTTTAGCAATGCCTATTTTATAGGAATGTGTGACCAAAAAGTATGGACACCATTAGCTAGCTTACTAATAAACTATTGAAGGGTAATAGATAAAACTGGCCACACAGGCTTTGGTACTAGGGTCATCTTAAAGTTGAGCTTGATATGGAAGCATTAACTAATATAAAAAAATCTGAGGCTGGGAATCAGGAAACCTGAGTGCTGAGTCCCAACTTTGCAAGTGACTAGCTATCTGACCTTAGAGAGTTTATTTTTACCTCTCTTTGCTTCATCAACATATATATATACACATATATATGTATATATACATATATATGTGTGTGTGTATATACATATATGTGTATATATACATATATGTGTATATATGTGTGTATATATACATATATATGTGTATATATATATACATACATAATGAGTTGGATTAGATGATGGATAAAAATCTCTATAGCTCTAACAATAATAACAACAGCTACTATTTCTTTAAGGTCTACAAAGTGCTTTCTTCCTTAAACTTCAACGTGGACCAGAATGATTCCTGACGGGGAAGTACTATATTGAGAGATACTTGTCCCACAATGCTTTAGCTATTATTTGGAAACTATACAAGGGAAAGAGTTCTGTATATGGATTCAAAGCACCTGGATTCAAATTTCTACTTGACCTCTTATTACCAATGTGCCCTTATTACCTATGCAAGTCATTTTATTGGGCCTCAGTATCTTCATCTGTAAAATGAAATGCCCTTAAGGTCCTTAAGGCCCTTTTAACAATCTATGAGACTGTGGCTCATAATGCTATTCTTTGGGGAGCATTCTCCAGAGGAAGGATTGTTCCATTGGCTTCCACAGAAAGGAGTCCTTAATGGGTCATAAAATCCATTCCATTTCATTATGAGTGATGAAAAATCATGACCAAGAAGCCTCAAGGCCAGTACTTTCATAGTTAAATGTTCCCATTGAATGGAATGTTGGCAATGTAGAAGAGACTTTAACAGGACTAGAAACATTCTCCATGCTTGAAGTATGGTATAAATGCTTGCTATTACTTATTTCCACAAAATATTACAAGACCCAGAGGAAGGTTCTCAGAATGTTGGACAGATCCTCTAGGATTTATTTATTTAGGAGGATTTATGACAGGATGTGACCAAGAATTTTGCAGGATGGTTAAGTGTAGGCTACCCAGACCAATTAGATTATGACCACTTCAAATATTGATTTATCTTCCCTCTTGCTCCTTATCTCAAAATTCCTTAACATCACCCTCCATTCTTTCCTTCACACCAGTCTTTGATGATGAGGTAGCATCTTCTCCCCAAGACCAGTCCCTCTGTGTCTACACTTAATCCCATACTCTCTCATATTTTCCAGAAAATTTCCTCCACAAAGCATTCCCCTTCTCTCTAAACTTCAGTCTCTCTTTATGAACTGATTCCTTCCCTATTGCCTACAAATATGAGTATCGATAGGTGAGTATAAACATGGCTTCATAGTGTTCTGGATAATAGAATTCCAGCTATCCATGTTTCATATACCACACTAAAATCAAAATGAATACATGACTTGAATATTAAAGATCAAACCATTTAAAAAATAGGAGGATCATATCATACCTTTCACAGCTATGGCCTAGGGATGAATTCTTTACCAAACAAAGAATAGAGGCAATTAGAAAAGATAAAATAGAACATTTCAAATAACATGAAAGTGAAAAGATTTTACATGAAGAAAAGAAACAGCCTAGTAGCCCCAAATTCTCCCTTTGTAAGGGAAAAATAAGTTTGGAAGATTATATAGTCACACGGATAGTCAAAGCCCAATAGGGAGCAGTTGTATGGACTATTTATGGCCTCAACTATGTGTTATTTGTTCTTTCCATGGGGTTAAATAAAACTTTACAGCATTAAAAATTTTATTAGTAATTTTTTTTGTTAGATTGAGTGCTTATATAGTAGCTGAGGGCTCTTTTTAGACATAAGTGAATTTCTGGTGTTCCTTGGAAAAAACCTCAGGTGGGGACATGAGTCATTAAGACTTTAGAGAAAAATCCTCAAGATTGAACCTGGGTTGTATAAACCAAAAGCTCTGTTCTGATCCATGGGTTGATTATTATGGTGCCAAGTGCTTCACATTCCTGCCCCCTACTCTTCTTAGGTTAAACATCCCTAGTTTCTTCCAATCATTTTCAGATCTGTTGAGCATCCAGACTGGAATCCTTGGCTTCTGACTCCATGTCTAGAGTTCTTTCTACTCCATCATGTTTTCTCTAAGCCCTGCCTCTTTCATTGAGAAGTCTGATTTTAAGGGGTATGACTTTGTCACCTTTCCCTCTGTGCATTAAAAAAAAGATTTAAAAAAAGAGAAGAAGAAAAATTTCCAGCTTTTCATGTAACATGGATTTTGTACCAACTCTTGAAATGGGTTTATAAGTTAATACAAAGCTGTATAGTAAGTGGTCTTGGAAAATGATAGTGAAATGACCATTTCAAACTTAATGTGAGATATTGTTTCTAGCCAAGCTTTTTATTCCTTTTTGTTTTCCCTCGTAGAGTCACAAGGGAAATCAGTCTTTTGTTCCCTCCATCACATTTGAAAGTCCTATGGAACATATAGAGTGGTATGTTGTTGTCATGACAACCATTATCTTTTTTTTTGTAATTCCTTTTATTTCCTAAAAATAATGTGCCCTCTCTTAAGGTCTCTATATTGTTTTTTTTTCTTTAAATCTAGATTCCCATGGAGAATCAGATTTGCTTGGACCCGAGGGGCACTCTTGTCTTGCTTTAGAAGGGCTAATTATAAGAAAAGTCCAGGATCGGCCATAAAACTGAATGCCAGCATTCCCTTACCTCTACATGAAAAAAAATGAATATATAGATATGAGAGACATGAAATAATGCTAACAGTTTCACAAAAACAAAGGCATGATCATGCCCTTATGCCATGTATAAGGAATACCACTTTATTTTATTTTTGGACTACAAAGCACTTTAAAATCATAGAATATCAAGGTTGGAATAGATCTCAGAGGTACAATCCATATAGCTAAACAAGAAGCCCCCCACAACATGCTGGAAAAGTGGTGGCCCTTTGCAAACACTTCCAGCAATACAGGGAGTTTACTTATCTCCCTAGGCATCTTGATGCAGCTGAAGACAGCTCGTTCCACTTTTAGGTAGGGTTAATTGTTACAGAACCTATTCCACCTCTTCCTCCTAGTTCTGCTTTCCAGGGCCAAGCAGAATAAATCTAATCCCTCTTTCACAGAAAACCCTTCAAATACTTGAATCTAGCTGGTAGGACCCACTTGGCCTTATTTCATCTACTGATCTCAAAGCACTTTGTTCAGCAAGTGCCTCTTTTTATCTGCCAATCTCTTAAACACTTGATCTCCATTTTATAAATGGGTAAGATCAGAGAGTTTAAGAGGCAGGGTTAGGCCCTGAAACAAGTAGGAGCTGGAATCTCAGTTGTTTGGTCTCTAACCAGGCAGCGGCCTTTCCCAGTCGCTTTATATTCTCAGAGAGTTTCTTTTACATCTAGAAAGCCCTTGATGATTCATAGGACAAAGGCATTCGTTTCTAAGGTTTGATTGTGCACAGGAAGCAGCTTTGGAGTCTACAGACTGAAACACCCACACCTTTGCATACCAAAGACTGAGTCTTGATCAGGATGTCCTCTAAAAGTTATTGTTTAGAATTTAGGAACTGAAAGGGAAACATTGGAAAATGTGATTTTTTTTGTCTTTCTCCAAGTGCTATTTGTCATGTTAATATGTTTGGAAGCTAGTTTTGGATAATGAACCATAACTATTAGAATCTCTTTGGGGCAGCTAGGTGGCGCAGTGGGTAGAGCACCAACCCTGAAGTCAGGAGGACCTGAGTTCAAATATGACCACAGACCAAACACTTGACACTTAGTAGCTCTGTGACCCTGGGCAAGTCACTTAACCCCAGTTGCCTAACCAAACAAACAAACAAACATAAAACCTCTTGTATTTCTTAAATGTATCATTCATATTTTTTTTTTTAAAGTACTTGTAGGCTGCAACTTTCTATGTGTTACAGTTACAAGTGACCCTGGGCAAGTCACTTAACCCTAGTTGCCTAACCAAAAAAAAACAAACAAACAAACATAAAACCTCTTGTATTTCTTAAATGTATCATTCATAAATTTTTTTTAAAAGTACTTGTAGGCTGCAACTTTCTATATGTTGCAGTTACAAAGCCCTTTTATAAACATTATCTCATCCAATCTTCATGAGGGAGAGGAGGAGCTAGTGGTAGAGAATGAAAGCCACAATCATTTCTAGACATCTTGACAGACTAATCACTCAATGACCTAGTGGCCTAACAGTGGAAATTCCCTAACCACTATTGAGAGAGAAATAAAATATAACAAAATATGCAAGGACACATTAAAGTGGATGGTCCCTATCCTTCTCTCTTCTGTAAAAACTACCATTTCTCTAGCCTAAGTTGTTGCAGTGCTGCTGATGGACTGTGTACTCTTAGTAGTCCTGAAAAGTTATAGAAACCAAATCTGTACTCTAGGGTTTGGAGCTGCTATCAGTAAGAGCAATCTTCCTTAGCATGCCAATGATTTTCTTTGCTTTCAGTTTGGTCTCCTATCTTTGACCCACAGTCATAGCAACACTGCTGACATGTCTTTCTAGAGGTCCTATTCCTCTTGGTCAAGAGAATTCTCCAACCTCACAATGCACCACTCTGAGAGGTTAATGCAGTTCCTTTTTTTGTATTATTTTCTTTTTACAGAGGAAGAAACTGAGCCTTAGAAAAGTAACATGTCTAAGGTCACACATAGCTCATGTATTTGGGGGGGGACACACAAATGATGGCCCACATGAGTGACTGTTAAATCAGTTGGAAGTTCTTTTTTTGTTTTCTTATTTATTTTATTTTTTAAAATTTATTTTGATTTATCAATAATCACTTCCATATGCTTTTGAGTTTAAAATTTTTCTCCCCCTCCCTCCCCACTACCCTCCCCAAGATAGCGCACAGTCTGGTATAGGCTATACATATACATTCCTATTAAACATATTTTCCCATTAGTGATGTTGTAAGGAATAATTAGAACCAATAGGAGGAACCACCAGAAAGAGGAAACAAAACACAACAGAAGAAAAAACTAACAAATAGTAGGCTTCAATCTGTGTTCAAACTCCATAGTTCTTTCTTTGGATGTGGATAGCATTTTCCATCATGAGGCCTTTGGAGATGTCTTAGATCCTTGTATTACTGGGAAGGGTTAAGTTTATCAATATTAGTCATTGCACTACATGGCTGTTATTGTGTACAATGTTCTCCTGGTTCTGCTCACTTCACTCAGCATAAGACCATACAAGTCTTTCCAGGTTTTTCTAAAGTCCATCTGCTCATCATTTCTTTATAGCACAATAGTATTCCATTACATTCATATACCACAACTTGTTCAGCCATTCCCCAACTGATGGGCATTCTCTCAATTTCCAATTCTTTGCCATCACAAAAAGAGCTGCTATGAATATTTTTGTACATGTTGGTCCTTTTCCCATTTGTATGATCTCTTTGGGATATAGCCCTAGAAGTTCTATTGCTGGGTCAAAGGGCAGCTGGCAGTTCTGATGATCATTTATACATAGATAAATAGATATAAAGACCTACATAGATATCTATATCAGTATCTGTAGTTTTGTTTCTATAAGTCTTTTTAATTACTTATCTATACCTCTGTACGGATGTGTTGTGTGACTACTATGAAAACATCACTATGTGGCAGAGACTTACAGTCCAACAGAGCCAGGCTGGAATCCTACAAGACTATGACTCTAATCCCTAATATTGACTTGAAGCAAATCACTTAACATAACTCAGCCTCAGGTTCCTCATCTACAAAATGGGAATAATAATAATAATACTACTTCGAATACCTACCTCATAGGGTTGTTGTCAAGCTCAAAAGAAACAATGGATGATTAAAAAAAAAAGGTAGGAAGACATGAATGTCCTTAAAAGTGATTTCAAATAGGCTTAGAAAGATAATTGCTAGGTATTGTTATAAACACACATGTCCTTATATATTTATGAATGTGCACATGTATAAAAGTTACATAATATAAATGTTCATATAAATAAAGGACTTTAATTCATTGAATGAATGAATAAATAACTTACCCTAGTTCAGGTAAGTCAGAGGCAGAATATAGTGAGGAGAGAATTTTCTCAAAGCCAGGAAAGCACAGGTTCGAGGCCTAGTCAGATACATACTATGTGACCCTAGGCAAGTTACCTAATTCTTAAGTTGCATAGAAGTGACTGACCTGTATTGGTAGAGGGAGTTTTTTCAAGAATTCACAAGTCTAGTACCTATCTGGCTGAGCCATTCATCCTATAACTGGGGACCATGACAAGATACTATTTTCTCCCCAATCAACCTCACTGTCTAGTTCTAGAATAGAAACTGTAACCTGGCCTCATTAGTAGCTCTATTGGATAAGTCTATAAAGCACTTCTCTTATGTGTAGGTAAAAGAGCAAGTGAATTTAATGAAAGGAAGTCATATGGGTTGCATATCATAGACAGGAGGGAGTCAGATGGAAATCACCATCCCTCTGGCATCTGAGAAAAAGAATTATCCAAAATGATTTCCCAATGTGATTTTCTTCCCTTGGACCCTGGCCCTTTTGGCAGAGCCAGGCAGAAACCCTACACTGCTCTTTATAGGGCCTTTGCTAAGTAGGAGTCACCTCTCATGGCTCTGATCACATGCTGTGGCCAGAAGCCCAAGCTGAACCTTGAAAGCCATGCTTCTCCCAGACTGATGAAAAGCTCTACTTCTGGAGAGCCCAGGGTAATTTAAAAAATTCTCTACTTTGAACTTCTTATAAGGCCCATGTGCCAAAAGCAGCATTTGAGAGCAGGGTCTCTATCTTTTATATCTGTGTATATCCCCTACAGAGTTTAGCCTAATATCTGGGACATAGGAGGGCATTTATTCTTTCAACAAGCTTTTGTTCTGTTTTGCTTTTAAAAATGTTCTTTTTATTTGTGAATTCAACAATCATCTATGATCACAAACATCTCAAAAGAATGGGGAAGGGTACCATGTAAGAAACTAAAATTTTACCACATACAGTGAATATCTATGCACCCACAGATACACATATATAGCTGTTTTCATGTGGTCTCCCCCATTAGATTGTGAGATCCTTGAGAGCAGGGAAGATTTTTCACTCTATTGGTATCCCCAGCACTTAGGATAGTTCCTGAAACATCATTGTTGTTCAGTCATGTCCCACTTTTGCTATCCGTGGGGCTGTCTTGTCAAAGACACTGGATTGGTTTGCCATTTCCTTCTCCAGTGGATTAAGGGAAACAGAGATTATGTGTCTTGCCCAAAGTCATGTAGTTAGTAAGTGTCTGATGCCAGATTTGAACTCCAAGCCCAGTGGTTTACCCACTGAGCTACCTAGCTGCCTCTTCCTGGCACACAGTAGATGCTTAATAAATACTTATTGACTAATACCATGTATATGCATGTAATATATATGATACCCAATATAGATACATAGACATATCTGCTTGACCGACTAATATACATACATTTGTAACATCCAGTTACTCTCAGGCTTGTGTCTCTGGAGCAGACTTACACAGTATAGTATGACTTACAAATGTGTGTGTATAATTCTAAAATGACTAAGATAAGACTGTTATAAGTATATATATATATACATACATATATGTATATATGTATATATATACACTCAAAAGTATATATAATATGTATACATAATAAGTATACACACATGTACACACACATTTCTGAGCAGACATCATAGTGATTTTGCCTTTGGAATTATCACCTATATAGCTTCCATTATGTCTTCGTGCCATAAAGGGACTACTGGTATTTATATGAAATAATATTAAATCTGGCAAATGTATCCTTTAGCAGAATGTTTTTTTTAAAAACACAATTAAAGGGAAGTAAGGTAGCAGTCAAGTAGGGACCACCCATTCCCCTTGGTTGGTTGGTTTTTCTCAGTACTCTTGCTGAAGGGAGCACCAGGATAAAAACATGGTCATATACATCCCTCTTTTCTAGTTCATGAAAGCATCATGAAGAAAGGTCTTAAAGAAAGGAACTGCAGATATGGCAGACACTGGATGCTGCCACTCCATTGAAGTTGCCATGGAACAATGCTTTGTCTTTTCACTGTCCTCAAGAGTCCCCAAACTCCCTTCATATCCAGTTCATAAAACTCTTTGCCCTTCCATCCAAAAGCTGATATTAAGTTAGTTTCCTCTCTTTCCAAACTGGAAAAAAACTCCAGATCCCAAAGTTTTTGTGGTCATGATGTATAGTGACTGTCAAAAAATATGCTTTTAGAAATAAGAAAAAAGAGGATTATAGAGATTGTATAGTACTTTAACTCAAGAGACAATGAGGTGGCACAGTGGATAGAGCACTGGGCCTGGAGTCAGGAAGACCTGAGCCCAAATCTAACTTCACACACTTACTAGCTATGTGAGTCTGTTCAAATCATTAAACCTTGTTCTGGCTCAGTTTCTTCATCTGTAAAATGAAGGTAATAATAGCACTTACCTCCCAGAGTTGTTGTAAAGATCAAGTGGAATAATAACAGTTGTTAAATGATTTAAAAATCTTAAATCCCTATATTATGCTAGATATTATCAACCCCCTGACTCCTCCCCAGGGAGATGAGTTAGAATCTGGGTTCTTGAGAACTCTGCAGAGGTCCTCCAGCCATTATGGCCCCAGCAGAGTTCTCTGTGTACCATAAGAGGCAGTGTGGTATAGTAGAGAACACACCAGGTTTGAGGTGAGGAAGATCTGGGTTCAAATTTGTCCTCTAATACTTACTAGCTCTATGACCATGAGCAAGTCAGTTAGCTTCTCCGAAAATTGGGACAACATGTTCTGTAGTACCAACCTCACAGGTCTTAAACTGGGCTCAAATGTAAAGCATTTTGCCCACGAACTTTTTAAATAGTAAGTATCTAACCTTGAGACACTCCTCACACTCACCCTTTTGTATCCTGTTACCAGGAACATTGGATTGGACCAGATTCAGTCCTGGAAGAGCTTGCCTTTTCTCACACTAATTTCTCACACTAAGTCCCCCACACTGCCTCACCCAGGGACAGCTTTAGTTATAGGAAACTTGAGTATGGCTCACAAGTCTAGAGGTTCCCCAAAAGGGGAAGTAAAAGAAGTAATAAATGCATAATGCAAATGAGGTATGGCACAGGTAATTTATTCCTACATACAAAAAGAAATGCCAAACAGTAAAGATGCATTGTGTTCATTAAGAGAATTCAAAACAGGATTCAATGACTTATAACAACTGTTGCAATCTTATGGAGGCTAATATTCAACCCTTAGCAGAATATAAAATTTTGCAGGACAGCCAATCAGTCATTTTAAATTTTAACTCAGTTTGGCACTGCCTCTTTAATGCAGAAACTTCCTCTGCTGCCAACCAGTTTCAACCTAATGGGTCTCAAGAACTCTAGACCTTCCCAACTCACAAGGTTAATTCCACATTCCTTCACATTAATCTTGGGAGTGCTCTTCACCCAAAATCCAGGGGAAATGTCAACAAAAGGGATAGAAAACAACTAGGGACACAGGCAAAATCTTGCCAAGGCAGGGCATGTGTTTGTGGCAATTTAAGAGTAGCTTTACTGCTCTTGAGGGAGAATCTATGATACAATTCAGTTTCTTGGTTTTGGGTTTTGCCATGATAGCCCTGGGAAACTGCAAAACGAAATTTTGTGACATCTGAGAATCAATGTTGTACCTTGATAAGAGTGCTAGTCAAGCATAGTTATCAATAAAACAAAACAACAAAGACCTTTAATCTCATAAAGGCTGCTGCAGTGAGGAGTTTGCTCAGACAATGTAGACCAGTCCTTCCTCTGATGTTGCCTGTTAGATTTCCCTATGGCTACTATCACCATCCTTGTCTCTGATCAATCTTGATGGAAGGTACCACGTTGTTGTTGTTTTTTAATCCAAACTTTACTTGCCATATAACCGTGGGCACATTGCATCACCTCTTTGAGTCTCAGTTTCTTCACATGTAAAATGAGGATAAAATTTGTCCTACCTAGCTTATAGAGTTATTGTGAGGAAAACACTGAGTAAGCTCGTAGGCACTATAAAAATACAAATCATCATTATGATATTTTCTGTGGTTGGAAGAGAAGGTCAATGTCATTTTCCCCCACCTAACTCTCAAGGGAGTCTTCACACAATTCACATCTAGAAAGGAAGAAAGAGGAAGAGGAGTAGGTCAATCCCTTTTGTACATCTACGGAGCGAATCGTCAGCTCCTCTGGCTCAGCAACCAATTAAGTGACTCTTCATCATTTCACAGTGTAAACCCCTTAATGATGAGTCATGCATAGCCAAAAGATAATCCCCAAATTCCCCCACAGTTGACTGGAAACAGGAAGGGCAACTCTGAACATGCTGTATGGATTGGCCCATTCAGCCTCTGCTATGTGTAAAATTTCATTATCATTATAAATAGGTATCAATACCTCCCATGACATAGGACTCCAGTTAGGAAATAAAAACATTAGTGTAACAGAGCTCAGTTCCTCTTGGGTAAGTAGAGTCCTTTAAGCCCAAGCCAGGACATCTTTTCCCAGAATGGAACTGTCTGGAAAACTTTGAATAAGGAGGGCTCTTTTTCTGGGAGATTTCAGCAGTATGTCTTACTCTGCCCTCCCTTCTGACCTAATATCTCATCTTGCCTCCCTACTTACTTGACTTCCCTTTTTCCAACCCAATTCACTGACCACATCTCTGTCTGCTCCTCCAGTTGCCCAATCTTCATATTTGATGGGGAATGTCCCTCTGCCCACTTATCTACTTCATTGAGAAATTCTCATCCTTTCTCATTCCATTTTGACCCCTGCCCAGTCCTTGCTCTGCTTTTATCTTAGTTCCCCTCTTTACACTCTCCATTGACTGTCAGCTGCCTAAGGCTTATACGTTAATAATTGGTCAGCCACTTAGGTAACCCAGTTTTGGCTTTAGCTTTGGCAAGTCAAATTATTATTTCTCTGTAAAAGAGGGATTGTATAGATGATCACTAAGGTCCCTACTGGCTCTAGTAGTCTATAATTTCCTCCTCTAATACTTACACCTTATGGTCCTATACCTTCCCTGAGTTTCCACACACCTATTATATTATAGCAATCTACTGGACCAACTCTATCCTCTGGCCCAGTGGACAAGTCAAGGAACCCAGCTACAAAATTCTAGGGGAAATCTGGCTCCTTTCAGGCAGAGACAGGGTAGGGGAAAGCCAGTATTCTGATCTCTGTCCTAATGTTCTACATCCTATCCATCTCAGAATGAATGTCTATTGAATGTCAAAATCTGTCTCCTCAGGAAAGATGTTTCAATACTAAGATTCATCCTGTTCTTTTCCCAATTGATCTCCTCCCCTCTGTTTCTGTAAGCATATTCTTCAGCATGGTAACTGTCCTCCCACTCTGGTCTTTTCTTTACAGTCTTGAAGACCTGGCTCCTGGCTGCTGTTAAAGATGGCTTTCAAACCTTATTTTCTAGTTAGTTGCCTAATTTAGAGTCCTTGTCAATTTTCATTACAGAGAAATAGCACAGTAGACTTTAAAGCCACTGGAGTCTCTGCATAACAGCCTCATCTTTCTAAGTCTTCCAAAGCAGGCAGGATTAATTGAAGATTATATAAGGACACAGGATTTCTGTCAGGCAGGAAGTAGGGGAGAGGAGATCAGATACACTTACCGCCCCCCTGCCCTTTTTGAGGCCAAAAGAGAAAAGAAGACAGAAACATATGCCTTTTGTTTTAAACAGGGATAATCTACAATACAGTTCAGTTTCTTGGTTATGGGATTTATTCTGATAGCCCTGGGAAACTGCAAAAGGAAATTGTTTAGCCATCTTGATGGAAGTTACAAGGGTTTGTTTGTTTATTTGTTTGTTTGTTCATTTGAAATCCAGCCTTTACTTGCCATGTAACCTTTTACATGTGACTTCACCTTTTAAGCCTCAGTTTCCTCATATGTAAAATGAGAATAATACTTGTCCTACGTAGCTTATGGGATTGTTATAAAGAAAATGCTAGCAAAGCTCCAAGGCATTAAAGAAATGTGAGCCATCGAAAGGTATACCAGTGTAAAGAACAGGAAGCAATTGATAGTAAGGGAGTCCTAGTCGAGTGTCATAACCTTGCTACTTTGGTATACAGCATTGTGTGGTGGATACAGTGCCACACTTGGACTCAGGAAGACTTAGGTTCAAATCCTATTTGAGTCACTTACTAGCTGTGTGACCCTGGCCAAATCATTTAATCTCTCTGAGGTTAGTTGGAAAATAAGGATAATAATAGCACCTACCTTACGGTACCAATGTAAGGATCAAATTTGTTTAAAGCATTTTGCCAAACTTAAAGCATTATATAAATGTGAACTATTATTGTTGGTGAGAAGCAAAATCACAACCAGGAGTTTTTGTCTCTGTAGCCAGTAACATAAATTCTTCCACAGGCTAGCAGTTTGAAGCAAACTCACAGTTAAGAGGTGAGGATGGGATCATGAAGCTAGGTGGTATGGGGGAAATTCTTTTTCCGTGCTACTATCGTTTCTAAGCTGCCCAAGGACTGCAAGTACTCTCAGGACACTCTCAATTCAGCATCTTCAAGCTTATTCTTTGAATAAATGATTCCAAGATACCATGGTAACTAGTATTACATATAGATACCAGTTCTAGTCTCAACAAGCTCCCCTAAATTGTTAGGCTTTCAATCAACATTCCTTCTATCACCTCAATGTCACTGACTAATAGTTCTTCCCTAAGCATATCATATACAATCTTATAACCTTTACTAGTGGGGAGGGAAGGTCACTTTCTCCCACTTTCTTTGACTCAATATCCCATACTCCTCCCTACCATTTCCAGACCACTTCTCTACCCCCCCCAAAAAACCCTTTTTCTCTTTTGATATCCATACAGCCTAGTTCTGTTACCTTCTTTCTATTACATCCTTATTGCTATAAGCTGTCACCCTCCAGGTCATTCTCTGAGCCATCTCAATAACTTTTGTACTTGGTTTCCTTTCTACTTCATGTCCAGCAATAACCCTCAGGGTCTTCAGTATTGATATTGATTGTCCCTCTAAAAACCTGAACACCATTTCTTAATCCTTCCCCCAACTCCAATGATCTACTTCTCTACCCAATGTTCTTTCATTGTATTGATTCCACACTTGAATGAATACTCAAAAGGCAGAGCTGATAATGAAAATATCCAGGGATTAGATATGATTTTTAGTCTCTCTGGAAATTATAGAGGAGACTGAGAAATTTCTTACCTTCATAGCGGGGTGAAGATAAATGTAGTCACTTGTGAGAAAAACTGGGTCTTCTTACCCATGAATGCTAAGAAATTCTCTTGCTACGTCAATAATATCCTCATGAGAGCTGTTGATTCAAGTGAATTTTTAGCCTTTTCTAGCTCAGGTCAGTTCTAGGATAGAAGTAATGACATTGCTAGTTCTCGCTTCTGGTCTTCCTTTACTAACTTTATAGTAAAGTTCATGACAGTCATTCTCTCTGAGTAAAAGTAAAATATATTTATTGTCCTTGTGAACGAAGATGATACTGAGAGAAAAGTATGCAGTGATTTTGTATAGTTTTCCTAGAAGCGAATAGGACTCAAATCCATCTGTCTATCCTGTCTTGCTCCCTGTCTCTCTTGACTCATGGCACATACCTGCAAGATGATTAGCTAGAGTTATGATCCGCCTATAACTATAAAACATAAATTTGGCATGTTTTCTCCAGCAGATACGTTCACTGTCTTTGATTGTCTACCAGTGCTTTGCAGAACTATGCAAGCTAATCAGCAATAATCAGTCAAGATGACTGCTCAGTGCCACTAGACACTAATGGCTATTCCTATTCTTTTGTTTTTCTAAAAAAAAAAAAATAGCCTCGTCGATGCTTTTAAAAGACATCATTGTCATTTTCCACTCATTCATATCCCCAGTGTTACTGTCCTTTGTAATAGATAAGTGTTGTCAAGCAAAACAAATCATAGTGGTCACATCTGAAAATGTATAACTCATTTCATACCTGTAGTCCATCACCTCTTTCCCAAGAGACCACTTGTGTGTTTTCAAACTGATTTCCCTGTCTGATTGCTGTCCAGTGTAAGGGTGAGTTCATCAATTATCTTCTTCCTTCTAGTGTGAAAAATTAAAAAGCATCAGGAAGAATTTGAGGGGTGGGCATCAGAGAAAAGAATAAGAAGCAGTTTCCTGAGTCTTTGGCCAGTCAACTGGCTGCCCTCTTTTCTGTCCAAAACTAACTGGGCACATACATGTATCAAATATATAGCTAATGTTTAACATGATTGCGTATGTGTAACCTATATCAGATTGCTTGATGTCTTGGGGAGGGCTGAAGGGAAGAAAGGAGGACGAAAAATTGGAACTCAAAGTCTTATAAAAAATGAATGTTGAAAACTATCTTTACATGTAATTGGAAAAAATAAAATACTATTTACAAATTTTTTAAAAACCTATATCTATGCTTTCAGAAGCATATTCTGAATGATTGGGCTAATAAAACCAAGTAATATCATAGTTATTTTCAAGGCCTGATATATAACTCTCTGGATTTTTTTCCCTTCACTGGATGTATACCATATTCAATCAGCCAAGTGTTTATTATTGTTCTTTCCAAAGAACTCTTTCACTATATAATTAGAATCTTTTAATAAAGTAATGAATGGAGAACCAATTATAAAGTGCGGACTTGGGATAATTAGGGAGAGTTATTTGATATAGGGAGAAATAGTAGACAGAGTCAGAAGATTTGGTTTTGAGCCTATATTTCACCACTACAAGAGGGATAATGTTATGGTGGAAGGAGCACTAGGACTGGAGTAAGAGTTCATTGGTTGAAATCCCACCTCTTTCTCTTACTCTTTGTGTGATCAAATGAGATACTGTATTTCACTGCATGATCATTGTACCTTGTTTTGTTTTGTTTTTAAGTCCAAAAATTGGTTTATATAACCTTTCATCAGGTTATCGTTACATGATATAATTTATCATGCCGCTTAAAAGGTAAACAGAGCAGCAATGTATTCACCAGTGGCATATGGATACACATTTATCTCTCATGCATTGTGAGCCTTGAGCCTAGAAATTCTCGTTGCACAAGCATTGTCAGCATTCACTTCCATTGTCAGTATTCAATTTTAACATATATTCATGAGTATTCCATGCATTCCAATCTTGCACCAAAGACAGTTTAGTAATAAATGATTTTTGAGTAATACTGGCAAATTAAAAAAAAAAAGCTTCACATAATGGTCATACTTTACTTTTTTTGCAAAAAATTTGGCATAAAATCCATGATGATTATGTGGTGAAATACAGTAATATTTGTAAAGCGATTAGCACTGGCACATAGTAGGACTTTAATAAAAGTTTGTTCCCTTCTCTCCCTAGTGTGACCAGATTGGACCAGATGGCTTCTAAGGTCCCTTCTAGGTTAAGTCAAGTCAACAAGCATTTATTGAGCACTTACTATGTGCCAGGCAGCATGCTAAGCACTGGCAATGCAAATACAAGCAAAAAAAAAAAAAAAGGTCCCTGACCTTAAGAAGCTTACATTCTAATGGGGGAAGACAACACATAAAAGGAAGCTAAAAGGGGATGGGATGGGGGTAAGAGGGAGTACTGATGTAGGGGGCATGGTAGAGAAAGTCCATAGAGTCAGGAGCACAGCTTAGAGTGAAAGGAAGACATTGCTGCACTGGTCATCCTCTTTAAAATGAAGTTTGGGGGAGGAACCAGCCATTTAGAAGAAGAAATTGTAGGTGTAGGGCCCTTCCAGTGTGAGAAGTCCAGGGTGAAGAAGTTTCTGTGACGTGGTGGTAGAACCTGTGGTCTAAATCTTATGACCTTATGAACCAGTTGTGTGACCATGGGCAAATCACCTCATCTCTCTGAGCCTTGGTTCCCTTATCTGTGTAATATTAATGTGGCTATTAACACATTACAATACCAGGAAAATTGGTAGGTAGGGTATAGTGTGTTATATAAATATAAGCTATTATAATTGCTCTCATAGTTCAGAAAGTTATAATCGGAAATGCAATATTTTCAACTCTGGTTCTTACTAGACCTTTGAAACAATTTACTGGGCAAACAAGTCTGGGACTATAGCTAGGCCTTCTCTTGTTTACCTTTCATCCAACTCTACCTGAGGTGAAGAATGGAAGCAAATAGATGTAACCACCTCTGATTTCCTCATCTCACCCCCTCTCTAGCACCTCTGGTTTCAATTTCCTTATATTCAAAATCAGGAGACTGAGCTAAATGATCTCTAATATCCCTTTCTTAACCTTCTCTGAATCTATTTGTGTTTAGAATAATATGTTGGGCAGGAATTTGTCTGGGATGTTATAGAAGGGACTCATTCTTCACAGAGTAATTGGGCTAGGATCCTTTCCAGTTCTAAGAAAGTATTATTAATATCATTAGTATCATTTATATCTTGTAAAGTGCTCTACATACATTATCTTATGTGGTCCACAGCAGGGTATATGGCAAGAAGATGGCCCCGGTGGATGGGCATGCCTGGGGTCAGCTAGATTTAGTGGCCCATGTAAATCTGTACTCATATACTCATTGAAAAGGACAGCACAGCCCCTGGATTAGGAGTTCAAATCTGAGCAGATTAAGTCCCCAGGGCTGGGCTCATGTTTTTTGGGGGGGGGGGGGGCTTCCCACTTTTTTGGTTCGTGGCCTACACCAAGATAATTTTGAAATTTCAGTAATTGACACCCCACAGGGAAGACTAGCACCTTTAGTGTGAGAGCTTTCTGAGCCTTTTTCAAGGCTACTTATGCACCTTTCGTGTCCACCTGTCACCCAGCTCTCACCTGTGGCTCCAAGAAGTTGTACCATATGCAGCGGCTACACCCTGGTAAAACCAGGGGCCATGTTGGTAGGGAAACAGCTATGGCATTGTGGATACTGGACTACAGAACAGAAGACCTGAGTTGTAGTTCTTCCCTTAACTTGGCATTCTATTAACTTGGACAAGTCCTGTAATACTTGGCCATTTTGCTGTTTCTTGGGAACCACACCTCATCTCCCACTACCATACTTTTACATCAGCTATACCCCATGTCTGGAATGTTTTCTCTCCTCACCTCTGCCTCCCAACTTTCCTGGCTTCCTTCAAGACTCAGTTTAAATCCTGCCTTCTACAAAAGGCCTTTCCTGGTCATTCCTTTCTTCACCTCCCCCCGCCCCACCCCCCAGGATCTGCTCTCTGAGATTGCCTCCAATTTATCCAATATATCACACTATATACATAATTGTTTGCATGTTTTCTCCCAGCACTCCTCCTCTCTTCCCCCATTAGATGGAGAATTACTTATGTCAGGGACTGTTTTTGCCTTCTATGTATCCATAGGATTTATATAGTGCCAAATAGATAGTAAGTGCTTAATGAATGCTTGTAGACTGACAATGTCACTTTATCTCTTTGAGATAACTCTCAAAGTTATTTGCTTCCCCAAATCTAATTCTTCAAAGGAAGAACTTGATCTTGCCCAGAGAAACGGTATCTGTAGGAGCCACTTCTTGTAAATGATAAAATGTCTCACAGCCAGTAATTAAGTGACCTAAGTTTAGGGCCCTCCGCCAATCTGAGTTTTTCTTTCTTGACAGACTAGAGACTAGAAACATCAGATGTTGTACATGTAGCCCTCAAATACAGTAAAGGGTAAGTGCTTGACAGTAGGGTAGTCAGGTAGGATGCCCACAAACTCATTAACCCAAACTGGCTCTGTTTTCTTGCAGTACCCAGTTTATCCACATTTCACCATCTGACAGATGAATTCAGGAAAGCTGTAATGGGCCCAGGAACCTCGGACATTGAGAAAACCAATGTGATTCATAGGCTCTCCGCACTTCCCCACCATGGCCCCTTTGGGTACCTTCTCCGTTTCCCTCTCCCCTTTTATGTATGGTCTTCCACCATTAGAATATAAACTCCTAGAGGTCAAGAAGTGGCTTTCCTTTTACTTGTGTTTGTGTCCCCAGGCCTTACCACAGTTACTGACACAAAGGAAGTATTTAATAAAAATGTTTGTTGCCTGGCTACCTGGAAAGAGATTCAACAGGCTCTTTGCTCTGACAGGGACTTCAGAGGGCATCTAATCTAGCCCAAAACTGGCCAAGAATTACTTCTCCAATATATTCAACCACTGGTTATCCAATCTTTTCTTAAAGATCTATTAGGAGGACTCCAAAGTTGATTCATTTCACTTATGGTTAGCTCTAATTGTTAGGGGAAATGTCCTCATATTGAGCCTATACCAGCCTCTCTCAATGTTCTCCTCACTCTGTCTTCTGCATATAAGCAAGATAAGAGGAACAAGGCTAATCCCTCTTTAAAATACTTAGAATCCACTATCATGTCCCCATGTCTCTTCTTGGCACTAAACTTCCCTGGATCTGTCATCAATTCCTTGTGTGGGCTAGTTTTATAGGCAACTGGGTAGTACAGTGCACAGAATGTTGGACTTGGAGTCAGGAAGATCTGAATTCAAATCCTGCCTCATACAGTTCCTAGTTCTATGACCCTGGACAAGTTATTCAACCTGTCTCAGCCTTAGATTACCCATGTGGAAAATGGGGATAAGAATAGCACCTACCTTACAGGGTTATTGTGAGGATCGAATGAGATAATATGTGTAAAGCATTCTGCAAATCTTTGAAAAATATATAATAATGAAAAAATGCTAGCTAATGAGACCTGCTACCATTCAGGTCATCCCCCTGAGGGGAACCTGGACTTAAATTCAGGGTTTTTGACTCCAAGACCAGTGTTTATTCTATCACGCTATTCTGGAGGCTGTCATAAGATCACAGCTTTAGGACCGAAAGGAATCTTAGAGGTCATCTCTAGCCCAACTCCGTCCTTTTAGAGACAGGAAACTAGATCAAAATAGTTAAGCAATTTGCCTAAGGTCACAAAGATAATAAATAGCAGAGCTTAAATGGTGGTACTGAACTTGGTGTCCATGAGGAGACTGCTGACATCTCCCCCATACCTACACACCTCCTTATCATCTTCCCCTCTGCAACTACATACATATGTGTGCATATATGTATATATGTATATCTATCTATCTGTCTATCTGTCTATCTATCTAGTATGTACCTAGTTATTTACATGTTATCTTCCCTATTAGAATGAGCTCTTGGAGGGCAGAGACTGTTTTTGCGTTTCTTAGTATCCCCTTCATTTAACATCATTCCTGGCACATAATAAGTACTTAATAAATGCTTATTGAATGATTGATCTATACTACCCAGGTAAGGGTAAGTAATTGCAGTAGCTATGGAGGATAAGATCCTTGCCTGCTTTCTTCTGCTATATTTCCCTTGGCTGGGAAGTGACAGGAAAGAAAAGATATTTCTGTCTTCAAAGATGTTCCTGGTTGGCTGCAAGTTCTGTGAATTAGCCTTCCCCCATCCTCTTTGCTCTACTTGCTTTCCTTCATTCCCTTAGGAATATTATTCCCTTTCCTCCCTAATTATAGTCTTTAAAAGCCAATTTTCCAAAGTTGGTGTAAAAAATCTAAATTAAGCTCTCACCATTTGTATAGTAAAGTTTGGATGTTAATAACTTATTTTAATAAGATACCCTTTTTCAAGTGATTCAAATTATGAGTAAGGAGGAGGTTAAAATATGAACCAGTAAGTCAACAAAGAGTAGTTTGCTAGGCCCCAGGGCAAAATTTTTCTCCAAAATCTCCCTCTGGGAAGCAGCTGTCCAACAGCAGAGTAACCTACTTGGTTGAGTCCATCAGTAACAGACCCTGGTGAGGAACCAGCACAGCCATCAAATCACCCACTTCACCCAGCCCGGTAGCATATTGGCCTATCCAGCAAGACACTGTACCAAGAAGAAGCAAGCCCAGCTGAGCCAATAGTTCTGGGGTGATGCTGCTTCCAACAAAGAGCTAACCCTCCCTTACTCCCTAAACTATTTTGTATTTAACTACCTTGTACTCATCTCACAGATACTCTATATATGTACTCATTTATGTACATGTTTCCCTTGATAGATTATAAGATCCTGGATAATAGGGACTATTTAATTTTTTTGTCTGTGTATCCCTAGCCTTTAGCACAATGTCTGGCACATTGCAGGTACTTAAAATGCTTGTTGATGTCATTAGACTGTGAATTCATTGAGGATGGGAACTGTCTTTTGCCTTTCTTTCCATTCCCAACTCCTAATACAGTGCCTAGCACACAGTTGGTGTTTAATAAATGCTGGTTGACTCATTGACTGACAGACTAACAAAAAAGTGCCAGGTTGTATAGGGCAGCTACAAGTGCCATAGGAGAATGGTACCTACCTAATAGAAAAATCACTTGGCTATGAGCCAGAAGACCTCAGTTGTAAACACATACATGTAGCTCTTCAGTTTTGGAAGAGACTTCAGGGGTCCTCTAGCCCAATGACAACAAGCAAAGAATTACTTCTAAAACATTCCCAACAAAATGATCATCCAGCCTTTACTTGAAAGCCTCCAGTGAGAGAAATGTTACTATCTCCTGAAGTAGCCCATTAAACATTTAGGTAACTAAGGATTGATGGTCTTCCAGAAAAACAGTTCTATGATAAATATGGGGTATATACCATACTTCAGCAAATCATAGAAGAAAATTGTTCCCAATAGTTGGAAACAGATATAAAATGTAGATTGAGAGACCCCCATAGAACACCAACAGAAACCTGGGTAAGTTACACCCGACCTTGCCCAGAAAAAATGTGGTCAAACATAAGAATTACAATATTAAATAGAAAATTTTACAGGCAGTAAGATAAAAAACCTTTCACACTTCAGGGCCAACCATCAGGATTACTCCATATTAATAACAAATCAAAAGAAATAATGGGATATAACCAGAAAAACAAAAATCGATTGATACCTTAAAAAGAACACATCTTATACAACTGAACCTAAGCATCAAAGGAAACAACTGGACATCCATCAAAAGTAAATAATGTTCTCTATATTTATTAATTTTTAATGAAAAACATTGTTTTGTTAACATATAAACACAAAAATAAAAATAATATAAATGCTTGTAACATGAAATATACATAATAATATCATATGTGTTGGGTGGGCTTTTTTTTGGTGCAAAGTTTCTTAAAATGTGGTTTCTTTAATGACTGATAGTCATTGTTCTTTTTTCAACTACTTACCTTTTTTTCCCTTTTATAATCTGGCCTTTTCACCACTCTCCTATTGAGTACATTAAATAGGAAACCCAAAAAATAACATTGTCCAGCCAAACAAATTCTCACATTGGATACATCCAAAAATATATATCTCTTTCTGCATCTTAAATTCATCCCCTCTCTTGAAAGAGGTGAGTAGTATGTTTCATCTTCATTCTTTTGGACTTACAGTTTATCATTACATTAATCAGAGTTTTAAAGTTTTTCAAAGTTGTCTTTCTCTATAATATTATCATTGTGTCTGTAGATTGTTCTCCTAGTTCTGCTTACTTCACTCTGTATCACTTCATAAAGGTTTTCTCAATTTCTTCTGAAACTATTTTGTCTTTTTCTTATACCACAATAATATTCCATTATATACATATAGAACAACTTGTTTAGTCATTCCCCAAGAGGAGGACATCCTTTTAGTTTCCAATTTTTTTGGCTACCATGAAAAAAGCTGCTATAAATATCCAATCCAATAAACATGTTTTAAGTGCTTCTTAAATGCCAGGCACTGTGCTAAGCAATGGGGATACAATTAATAAAAAGAAGACAGTCACTGTCTTCCAGGAGATTACAATCTAATGAGGGAGACAATACACAAAAAAAAGGCAGGAAAGGGGAGACAGAGGGTACTTGACCAGGGGGCACCCTAGGGACATCTTGTTTCATATCTATGTGAATCAAAGTGTCCAGTTTCTACCCTCTATATATGAAGACTTTGGGAATAGTTTGATACTGCTGTCTTCAGCCCTCCAATTAAAGGGGAGAGGAGGCTGAGGGAGTTGGTGTCAGTCAAGGCTTGAATTAGCAGCATGACATAAATGTATGCTATAAATGTTTTTGTTGTTGTCATTGAGTTGTTTCAGTCATGTCCAACTTTTCATGACTATATTTGGGGGTTTTATTGGCAGAGATATTGGAGTAGTTTTCCATTTCCTTCTCTAGCTTATTTCAGAGATGAGGAACTGAGGCAAACAAGATTAAGTGATTTACCCAGGGTCACAAAGCTAGTGTGAGGCCAGATTTTGAACTCAGAGAGATGAGTCTTCCTGATTCCAAGCCCAGTGTTATATCCGCTGTGCCATCTAGCTGCCCAATAAATGTTTTACGTGCGCTATAAATATTTTTTGTATATATTTCTTTTTTCTTTGGTTTCTTTGGGTTATAAGCCTAAGATTGGTGTTGCTGAGTTGAAGGGTATGTACAGTATAGTAACTTTTGGCGCATAATTCCAAATTGCTTTCCAGAATTGCTGGATTAATTCATAGCTTCACCAACAGTGCACTAATGCACTTGTTTTTCTACAGCATCCCCCTAACATTTATTATTTTCCTCTACTGTCATATTTGCTAGTCAAAATTGCTTTAATTTACATTTCCCTGATTATTAGTGATGTAGGGCATGTCTTCATGTGATTGTGGTTTAGATTTTTTTCCTTTGAAAACTGTCTGTTCTTATCCTTGGACCATTTATTTATTGTAGAATGACTCTTAGTCATATAAATTTGAATCAGTTCTTTATGTGTTTTGAATGAGACCTTTATCAGATATACTCACTTCAAATATTTTTCAAAAGGGAAGAATTTGAGTCATTCCTTCAAAAGAATCAGGAGGTGAATAGAGTATTCAACATCTAAACTTATCCAATGGAAGAAAGTATGTAAACACTTTCAGATAGTACTAAAAAAAAACTTTCATGTGACTAGGGAAAAAGTCATGAGTAGGGAGTAGAAGAGTCTTTTAAAAAAATTCTAGGGGCAGGTAGATGGCACAGTAGATAGAGCTCCAGCCTTGGAGTCAGGAAGACCTGAGTTTAAAATTTGGCCTCAGACACTTGACACTTGTTAGCTGTGTGACCCTGAGCAAGTCACTTAACCCCAATCGCCTCACCAAAAAAAAAGACTGAAGGACAAAAAGGAAGGCATGGGAAGTATTGTGATGAGATACAACAGAAGTGGGATGGGTTACAACAAACTCCATCAAGATGGTTTGGACAATTTGGGATAACAACTCATTTCTGACTAGGATCATACTTCATAATACTGACTTCCCAGTAGGGAGGAAGAAGTTGGACTGAGGGAAGTGGGTGTATAATTTAGAAGGACTGGAACATGGGGTCATAGGTTCAAAGGGAAGATGGAGGACAGTGAAAAGGGACAAACCAGAAGGGAAAAAAGCAAAGAACGGGGTTAGCCAATCTGACTCTAGAATAGTTTTCACTGCTCCTAAGGGCCTCCATCAAGAATTAACATTTTTGGGAATAGATTTTGGAATATTCTAGAAGGGGAAAGGAACTAGAATAGAGAAAGAATGAAAACAACATTTCTTGGCAAGGAGATGTATCACGGTCACTATCCTGCATCTGGTATGATGGATCATTCAGAACCAAGAGACTTAAGCACAAACAGTTCTTTTACTAAAATCATACTTCAATACCAAGAAATAGAAGCAATTCTCAAAGTGGTTTTAAAAAGTCCAGAGGACAAAAATACATAAAAACCACTAGCAAGACTTTCTAAAAGCCCCCTGGAGCTCTAAGGGCTTCCTGCCACAGTCCTAAAAACTGCAATTGAGATCATCTGATTCAAATTATGTGAGATCATTTGCAAAATCAACTTGCTATACAATGCTCTAAAAGTAATCTAGTTGGGGGCAGCTAGGTGGCACAGTGGATAGAGCACAGGCCTTGGAGTCAGGAGGTCCTAAGTTCAAATCTGACCTCAGACACATAACACTTACTAGTTGTGTGACTCTGGGCAAGTCACTTAACCCCATTGCCTAGCCAAAAAAAAAAAAAAAAGGAATCTAGTTACTAGAAGGTGCTGGGAGTATATTAAATGACAATATTTTATTATCCATCCCTGAGAGATGCTTGACTTGTCCAGAATGGAGGCTGCTAAAAAATCTGTCATGTATCTCATTTATGAAAATATGGATTTATAATTTATTGTATGCAATATTGGGAGAAATGAAAACTGTGGACCACGAGAGTGCAAAGACAGATGAGAGGGAGGCAGGGAAGACTGTAATGTCCCTCAGCCTCTGCTCTCGCTCCCCCATCCCACTGAGTTTCTTCTTCAGTATGACAGTGGGCACATTTATAGGTTGTATTTACCAAGTTTGTTTTTTGCTTACTAGGAAGGGCAAATCCCAGAAACCCATGTTGGTTTGGGAAAAAACCCACAAAATTGTGATTTATTAACATTTTCCAGAATTTTTTTTCCATAGTTATTTGAGCAAAGTGACTTCCTGGGGCTTAAATGATAGCATGGCTGCAGTCACCACAGCAACATCCAGAGAAATTGTCTGTATGGTAATATTCTCAAGCATAAGGCAAATTCTCATATTTTTATGTTAATATACTGAGTCAGTTTAACTATCAATCCAGGCCAAAGACTTAGAAAAATTCAATAATGACTTTTTCAAATAATTTCTCACAATGAGTAAGTGCCATGCCAAACCAAATCAAAATCAAATTGACAAAAATTTATTGACTGCATGTAGTGGTGCAAGAAAGATTCAAAGATAAATAAGAAATTATCCCTGCCCTCAACCATCTAAAGACTAGTAAGTTTCGCTTTCTGTTAAACACCTCTTTATGGGTATGTCATTTCCAAGAAATTATTCAAGACCTTCTAGTTGATGTATTTGTGCCTTCATTCTCTAAGCAGTACTTGTCACTGAGTAATAATAATAATTAACAACAGTAATAATAAATTGCACTTTTAGGATACTTTATGATTTAGGTGTCACACTGCATAGAGCACAGATTTGAAGTTAGTAAGATCTGAGTTCAAATTCTGCCTCAGACACATGTATTTGTTTGGCCCTAGGCAAATTATTTAAACTTCAGTGCCTCAGTTTCCTCATCGGCAAAATGGGGAAATAATAGAACCTACTTCACAGAGTTGAGGGAGGATTGAGTGCAATAGTACATATAAAGTACTTTGCAAACTTAAGGTATTATGAAAACATCACTTATTGTTGGTGGTGGTGATGGTGTTAAAATCTTCATAGGATTTGAATAGAGAAGGAACATTAGAGATCATATTGTCCGACCCAATCATTTTACAGATAAGGAAACTAAGGCAGAGAAATGTAGAGTGTTTTTCACAAGGATACATAAGGATTGAATAACAGAGCTGGGCTTCAAACTCAGATCCCCTGAGTCCAGAGGAGGCTAGTATAGAGAGGAAGCAACATCCTACCTACCCTTTTTTTTGATCAACACACAACTCCCAGAATGGAGTTTTTTTTAACAAGGAAGCCATCCCTGCTTCACCCCAAACAACCTAAGAAAAATCATTGTCAAGGTGAACAAGGAAATGGTTTTAGATGTGTAAGAAAGATTTTAAGGGGTTAGGCTTCCACAGCAGGATAAGAAATTCCAAGATCTTGTGGATAGTCCCTCAACCAATCAGAAAGTACTCCAAAAACAACTAGTTCTTAAGAAAAAACCCTAGAGGCTAAACTGGTTGCAACCAGCTAGGTTCAAGGACAGGGCTTCGACCAGGCAAAGGCTTTTCTCCACTGTGCTTGCTTAATAAGCTTATTGAATATGAACTGACACACCCCAAGAGTGGAGATAGTCACAATTTTTAACATGGGACCCATGAAGTGGGCAGAGTTAATAGAACATGGATGAACATGCTGTTCAGGGAAATGGGCTGTCCAGGAAGGGTGTAACTCAGATGAACTAGACCAATAGGAGCCCTGATGGGTGGAATATGGATTACTAAGGGTTTAAAAGTTGTTACTACCACTGAACCAGTGCCCATGTGCTACTAAAGTGCGATGTGCCTGCTTCTCTCGAGAGAAGCGTAATAAACGATGATTTATTCACTCCAAGCTCAGTTTCATTTTTAACTAGAAGGTTTTATTTCTCTAAGGCCTTATTTCTAATAGATGCAAACTTTTGAACTGACTAGAAGGTAGAGACTAGAAAGGGCTCTTCTTATACCCTATACTTTCAGCAAGCTTTAATTAAGCTTTTCCAAAAAAAAAATCAACTAATTTTTCTGAATATTTGATATCTGTTTCTTTTTTTTTCCCTCTTATCCGCTTTGTCCCCAAACCCAAATTCAGCAAGCTAAAATATTTGAGTGCCAAGGTTGGTTTAATTTTTTTCCCACTTTTTTTTCATTCTGCTCCTGTATGGCTCTCGGTACAGTATAAATCCCATGACATTTCTCATTTTACTCCAGGGCGAGATGCCTATTTATTTTATATCAACACACTGTACTTCAGTTAGCACAGAGCTAGAAGCCATATTATGTCATCTTCAAATGAATTTTCCCAGAATTCCCTGAATATATAAACTATATTAAGATAAATGAAATTCAGTATTTTTCTGGTGATAATATACATTTAGAAAGCCACAACTTTATATAATTTTTTAAAATGTAAACACATATATGGCACTCAAGATGGGAGAGGTAGAGAGAAATAGATTCATAAATTAATAATTCCCCAGAGCAAATCCTTTACCAGGCTTTCTGGAAATTTTGTTAAATTCCAGTTTGTTAGTGCTATTGGATAAGCTGTCAATTAAATGAGAATGGTTAGTTTTCTTTTAGAAGAAAAATCCACAAATTAAGGCCCAGGGGCCTGTTTTTGTTCAGCCTAGGAACTAGGAATGGTTTTTCCATTTGCAAATAAAGTTTTTTATGCCTACAGGCCATAGCTTGCAAACCCCAGTTCTAAAAAAGGAGCTGAGTGGTTTCAGCAAACGCAACTATTTGGGATGTTTCTCCTTATACAGATGATTTGAGGGTTCACCGCCTGTAATTATTACTGTTGTTTTGTATGTCATCCATAGATATACACTACACACAACTGTCTCCTAAGTCACTTTGCATGATGCAGTAAAACAAATACTAGCCTGGGAATTGGGAAACTTGAGTTCTCCTTATGATTCACTATGCAACCAAGACCAATTACAATAATAACAACAGTTCATATTTCTGTAATACTTAGAGATTTACAAAGTGCTTTCCTCTTAGAGAGCTTATAGGGTAGATGGTATAATTATTATGTCCAGTTTACAAATGAAGAAACTGAGGCTATGAGAAGTTAAGTAACTAATTCATGGACTTATACCTTCACAGTCCAATCAGCAATTTCTTCTCTGGATCCAGTTCCTCATCTGTTAATTGACCTAATAATGCCACCTTACCTACTTCACAGAGTTATTTAAGAATAAAATGTTAAATCACACTTTATCAATAAAGCTCTATTCAAAGGAAAGGTAGCATTATGTTGCCAACACCAGAGATGTCAAAACCACAACCTGCCCACAAAACTCCTGAGTGAATCCAGAATCAGATTAAAATGTAATGGGGAAATGTTCAACAAAATAAATTAAAATACAGTGCAACACGGATAATGTTAATTTATACTTTTCTAAATCAATTTGCCACGACAAAGATCTATTTCTATTTGAGCTGACACCACTGGCCTACACAATAAAGTTCCACAACAAATTGGCCCCAACCTACCTTTGTAGATGTCTGGGTCATGGCTCAGTGTCCCTGCTCTCATTGCTGACTGGTTACTCAAAGCCAGAAAACCACTATTCCCCCCCCCCAAGTCTTTTGTTATCGTTCTTTTCAAAGAGAAGTCATTAGACCAGATTCCATGCTTTTCAGTTGTTCTGGTAGTTTCAAGGTTGACTATAATGGATCACTCAGAGCCTGAGGGTTCAAATAATTAATCTCTTTAATAAAAATATGTACAAATCCTCCTAAGTAAAAGCAGTTCACAGGGTGACTGAAAAGTAGTTCACAGATATTAAAGCAAGTAAAAGCTGTTGATCGAGAAAATTAAAAACAGTAAGAAGGTCCCCTGGGATCTCAGGAACTCCCTTCCAAAAGCTCTAAAAAGTGCTTTCATATGCCTTTTGCCCAAAGGGCCCACAGTTGGGTCCCAGATTAATCAGCCTGATAGCAAAATTAACCCAAACTGCCCCCAGGTCTGAAGCACTGTGATAGTCAGTAGTTCTGGTTAGTGCTGCAGGAGTGTAGGAGCTTACCTTACACCTCCTCAGCTCCACCAGTATTCCAGCCTACAACCACAACTTCTTAAAAATGTATTTATTTTATTTTTAATTTATGGAATAAAACAAGCATTTCCCTAACACGGTATAATTTTTAAAAAAAAGATAATTACACATGAAACCGCAAATCTATTATGCTATCCCTTTTAAATATATAATAAAGTTATCAAGTAAATTCTTTTCCTTTTTTTTTCTCTCCCCCTCTCCTCCAACCTACCATTATAACAAACATGTATATCTATGTAAAATCATTCCATAGATACTTCTATTTATCAGTTCTTTCTCTGGATGCAGATAACATCTTCCTTCATATGTCCTTTGTAGTTAATTTGGGTATTTATGATAGTCAGAATGACTTATTCTCTCAAAGCTGTTCTTAAAACAATATTGCTCTTACTGCATACAACATTCTCTTGGTTCTACTCATTTTGCTCTTCATATTTTGTGCAGCTCTATCCATACTTTTCTAAAATCATTGAATTCATCATTTCTTATAACATAGCTGTATCCCATCATAATCATATACCACAACTTGTTCATCCATTCCCCAATTGACAGGCATCCTTGCAATTTCCAGTTCTTTGCCACTACAAAGAGAGCTGCTATAAATAGTTTGGAATGCATAGGTTCTTTTCCTTTTTCCCTAATCATCTTTGGAAATAGACCTAGTACCTTCTGCCCCAGCAATAGAATCACAGACTTATCCCCATAATTCCTTTACTCATTCTTCTTTAGAAGGGAGTCTACTCACTTTCCTTAAACAGGTCTGGAAAAATCCTATCCTTTTCTATCAAGTCTCTCACTTTCTCCCACCCATTAAATTGCCTATAGTCACACAGCCACTAATGGGAGCAGTGGGACCAGAACTTAGGTTCCTTGAGTCCCAATGTGTTGAACTGTCCACTACCCACTACTCTCTCTTTTTTGGCTAACTCTGCATTTTAATGTCATCCTACCATCGGGATTGTAAGCTTCTTGAAGGAGACATCTGGAAGCAGTGAAGAGGCACTGAATTGGTGATCACTGGACCTGAGCTCAAATCTAGACTCCATCACTTACTACCTCTTTAACCTTTAGAGAGTTGTTTAACTTCCCTGGAGACCTCAGTTTCCTTTCAAGTAAAAATGAGGGGGTTAGAGTAGATTACCTCTAAGTTCCCTTCCAATTCTAGATCTGTGATACTAAGAGACAAAGTCTTTTACTTCCTTGTAAGGATCCACAGTCCTGTCATAATATTTGACAATCAGTTGGTTGCCATTATTCAAATATCATATGATATAGAGGCTAAAGGCTAGAGGGCTGGGATGAGCTACATAGAACTGAGCAGAACCAGCTTGAGTACAAACATATAAAGTATGATAACATAATTGAAGACTTTAGGAAAGCTGTAAAATGGTTCACCTATTTCCTTTGCTTGCTTTTTTTTTGTTTTTTTTTAAATTAATTTATTTATTTTTAGTTTTCAACAACCACTTCCATAAGCTTTTGAGTTTTAAATTTTCTCCCCCTCCTTCCCTGCCTCCCTCCCTAAGACAGTGTGCAATCTGATATAGGCTGTACATATACATTCCTACTAAACATATTTTCACATTAGTCATGTTGTAAAGAAGAATTAGAACCAATAGGAGGAACCACAAGAAAGAGGAAACAAAGCAAATCAGAAGAAAAAAAAAAAAGAACAAATAGTATGCTTCGATCTACATTCAAACTCCATAGTTCTTTCTCTAGAGGTGGAAAGCATTTTCCATCATGAGACTTTTGGAGATGTCTCAGATCCTTGCATTTCTGAGAAGAACTAAGTCTATCAAAGTTAGTCATCTCACCATGTGGCTGTTACTGTGTACAACATTCTCCTGGTTCTGCTCACTTCACTCAGCATCAGTCCATACACATCTTTCCAGGTTTTTCTGAAGTCTGCTTGCTCATCCTTTCTTATACCACAATAGCATTCCATTACATTCATATGCCACAACTTGTTTAGCCACTCCTCAATTAATGGGCATCCCCTCAATTTCCAATTCTTTGCCACCACAGAAAGAGCTGCTATTTTTTTTGTATATGTGGGTCCTTTTCCGACACCTATTTCCTTTGCAACCCTGCATTGATAAGTAATGTGGCAACATTGTAGGATCCACCACTGAGGATGAGAGGTATAACTGGAAATAGTTGTGATATAAATCAAAAGTCATTAATTATACTTTCAGAAAAAAAAAGTAAAGGAGTTAAGAGAAGAGTAAAAGAGAGAAGGCCCCATCCATCTATGCTTTTGGCTCTCCTGGATTCAAAGTCCTTCTCACTTTTGAACATCCCTCAGCAACTGGTGCCTTCTCACCCTCCTCCATACTAGACCCTTCTCCCTTTGTTTAGTTCTTTCTAGGCCTTCCACTGTGGAGACAAGCTCAGGTCAGCCACGCTTTATTCTGTATCTGACAATGTTTGTGACTCCCCTGGACTCAGCTGCTCTCTCATTCTACAACTTATCTTACCACTTGGGGCCTTCTCACCCTGAAATTTCTCTTTTCCATTCCATCCCCTTTCTCCCACTAGTGAGTTCCTTCCATTTGGAAGATAGGCCTAGTTTGGCCATGCTTTGCTCTCCATCTGACCCTCTAAGACTTCACCACTATTCTGCCTACAAGTAAGATTACTTATTAGGTTGTGAACTCCTTGAAAGTAACAACAATATTGTGTTCTTTTTTCCTATTGATTCGCTAATAAGTACTTAATAAATACATTTTGAATGAATTCACAGTAAAGTACAGAACCATTACTAGGTTGAATTCTTACTGCTTGTTTGAAGAGGGTGGAAATGCTTCTGAAATAGTGTTATTTTCATATTTCAGAAATCTAACCTAGTTAATACTTCATTACTTAGATGGATTTATGATCTCTTAAGTTATTCCCTCCAGGAGAAGAGGCCACAACCCTGTCACATATTCTTGCTGTCAGATTTTTATCTGTGTGTGGCAGAATTGATCCATAGAGAATTCACTTAGTACTATGGAAGCCTGGTACTTGGTACTTTTAATAATGAGGCATCGAGGTGGTGCAGTGAATAGACAAGAAGCTGGGCCTGGAGTCAATCAGACCTGAGTTCAAATCTGATATCAGATACTCATTAGCTATGTGACTCTGGGCTAGTCACTTAACCTCTGTTTACTTCAGCCTCCTCAATGGTAAAACGGGGATAATAACAGCACCTAACTCCCAGGACTGTTGTGAAAATCAAATGAGATAATAATTGTAAAACACTTAGCATAGTCCCTGGCACATTATTGTTGTTGTTCAGTTGTGTATGACTCTTCATGATCCCATGGACCACACTGTTCATGGGGTTTTCTTGGCAAAGGTACTGCAATGGTTTTCCATCTCCTTCTCTAGTGGATTAAGGCAAACAGAGGTTAAGTGAATTGCTCAAGGTCACACAGCTAGTAAGTATCTGAGGCTGGATTTAAACTTAGACCTTCTTGACTCCAGGCCCAGTGTTCTATTCACTGAGACATCTAGCTGCCCCAACCTGGTACATAGTAAGTGCTATGTATATAAATTCTAGTTATCATTATTTGATGGATGCCAGCACAGTTCTTGGACTACCTGCCAGGTCAATAATCATGAAAAAGAAACTTAGGAAAAAGGATTGTAAAAGTATAATATTCAAACTGCCTTCTCATCTTAAAAATCTAGATCTATGGATGACAGGGACCTGGGTAAATAGATACAAAAACCTCTGCTGGTTTTTTTCCCTAAGAATTTAGTGAGTGCTTAAACCTAGCCCAGATGGCTATGCTTTGCTAATAGCTAGATCATACCAGAGCAGCTTCATGGGTGTCCTTTGGCTACCAGAGCAAAGGCATGTCAATATAGCATGGTTTGACAGCTTTAAACTCACATAGAATAAAATAGCAAAGACACAAATGAACACCCCCTCCAATCCTGCCAAAGAAAACCCTGAAGATGGAATTTGTAAGGCAGTTGTGTGGGCAGTAGTTGGATGTGTAAGCAAAGCCAACCCCAAAGTGGCTCCAAGCATTTATTCATCCTCCCACTACCATGGAAAACACTGTGTCAAGTTGGGAAGATATAATTAACAGCTTTGCTAAGGTAAAGGATGGCTCTCCCTCCCTGGAAAATTTAGCATTAACAGATTAGAAATGGGCTCGAATATGTCTTCTGAGGGATTCAAATGGAACAAACTGAGGCGACTTGCCATTTTGCTGGTATACTAGGAACGTTGTATAGTGGAAAGAGTATTGGATTTTATGGATGAGGAGACTGAAGCTCATTCATTTGTTCATCTGTTCAACAAATATTTATTGCCCTAGTAAATAATTTAGCACCAATCAAGTCTGGTTATAGCAGTCATAGGTAACATTTCAGATGTTATTATTTCCTTTAACTCCGAGAAACCCTGTTGCTCATGTTTTGCTAGGAGAGGACCTAGTGACAAGTACAAAAAAATCCAGGGAATACCACTAACCAACATGACTATACAAAGAAAGTCAAAATGTTAAAAACCTTTTGCTGCAAACAGTAATTAATGAGGAACTATATGTAGAATACTTTGTTCTTTGTAAGAGTTGTGCCCAATTTCTGTCTGGGAAAGGCATTTTTTTTTATTCTTTGGGCCATGGAAAGAGCAGAGTAAAGGAAAATAACAGGAGGAGGGAGAGAGTAGAAAATGTGTGGTTTGGAATGTCTGAATAGCTGGAAATAATATGTTTACACTATAGGTATAAACATATTCATTTTTCATTCACCAGGGAATTTTATTTAAAATTAGATATAGATTTTTGAACTCTATAGAAGTCCTATTAAGAAACCTCATCATGACAATAGAACTGGTGACTCTGAATTCTTTTGGGCATTGCTTTTGTTATTGCCAATCAAGGTGCTACCTGCTGGTTTTGGGGTAGAATCTCCCAATCTTTCTTTTCTCAACCCCACCCACATCCTCTTAATACCCTTTCCTTGCTCCCAATTTGTCTTAATCTGGGAAGTGGTCAAAGGGAGCTGATGTGTCTCATACTCCTGCTCTTGCAGCCTAGGGATTGTGGACAGCTGAGTTGGAAAAGAGAGTGGAAATGGAAAAGGGATGGGTGGCTCTGTAACACATAGCAGACTTGGAGACTGAGAGAACCAAATCCAAAGAGCCAAGCAATAAAAACCATGAGATCCTCAACAAATTGTGCATGAGGTGTATTGGAATGGATGCTGTGCCACTGAAACTCCGCATAGACTGCAGATGCACAATGGATGATTCCCAGTTCTTCCCTCTTATTTCACATTGCTATCTTAACAAGCAGCTGCCTATTTATAATGTTTTGGTAGAAAGAACATGGACCAGGAATCAAGGAGGTATTAAGATCTAATTTTGCTGTGCTACTAATAACCTATGTTTCCGTGAGTAGTGAACTTTAACATCTCTGGGGCTCATTTCTCCAACTGTCAAGTGAGAGGTATGATTGGATTAAATGACCTTCAAGCTCCTTTGTAGTGTTAAAATTCTAGGCATAGGCAGGAATGACAGAATACATGAAAGGAGACAGTATACAAAGATGATTGAAGGTTGAGAGGTTCCTAAATTTTGCATTTTGTGAAGTCTCAGTGTACAAAGATGATTGAAGGTTGAGAGGTCCCTAAATTTTGCATTTTGTGAAGTCTGTATGAGAATTTGTCCTTGCTTTTCAAATTATCACTTGGGACTACCTTTCCTTTTAATTCCTACTGTGAGATTCCTTGCTCAGCCCCTAAATGTCTCTTTGTTGGGCATCTCAAAGGCTCTTTTTCTCTTCCCATCTCATCTTCAGCTATCTTAATTGGTTCATATAAAATTATTTTTTTTTTCCTTGCATCACCTGGATGACATTCTGGCCCAGTATTTCCTTTTGTACCTCAAAAGATCTGTGATTTCACCGGTTGGCATATTTTCTTCAACTAAGTCAAATTAAAGCCCCTTTAGGCCTTAGTAGATATTTTCATGAATTGTTGAGGCCAAAAAAAAAAAAGTACTCAACTGGTGTATAGTTTTCTGGTGAAAAGGTCCTCTAAACTTAGCTGGGCTGGCTCTACTCTGACTAACACAGTCTATCAATGGGCCCATACACAAAGACTTTTACTGCATTGTAGGACTGCCAGAGCTTATGGCTCCACTGGCATAGCCTTTGTGAATCAATCAAATAAAAAGCATAAATTAGACACCTGCTATTTTCCAGGTACTATGCCAAATGCTAGGGATATAAATACAGAGAATCCTTAGTCTTCTCAAGGGAGCTGTAAACCTCTCATCAAGGTTATGATAAGACTCAACATGACAGAAGTACTTGGGCTTGTAGGCAATATTCCTACCTGGGGTGTGATAAGCTCAATGATGTTAGGAAACCTGTCATTTATTTATGTTTCTCGTGAAGCACCTACCTGCAGCACTTAATAAATGTTAAACAAATGAACGAATGAACAAATGAATAAAACAAATGAAGCTTTTCATTTTGCTATTCAGATTAGTGGCTACAGTTTAATTTTAAGCAAATAATTTCTGATCACAAATGGAAATATATGCATTGCTACACTCATAAACACTGGCCTACAGAAATGCTGCCACAGCACCGAGAGGTCATATAGTTCTAGAATAACTTTGTTACAAAGATGTATACAGCTTCTGATGCAGTGTTATATTATGTCATAATAAGTCAACTACAAAGTATTTTGCCCTTGGCCACCCTGACTCTTTCTTTGCAGCAGTGTTCATATTGAATTAACATAAAATCAAGATAAAACCTTTTTATATCACTACTTTAGTGGATTCTTTTTTGTTGCTGCTGTACCCTCATTTTCACATGCAATTTAAATAATGCACAATAATGCTGCTGTACAAATGAGCTGTGTAAAAACATGGTGCCCTAAGAGTCTTAGTGCAGCTTTAAACTTATAGACTTTTGGGACATCCTGTATTAAAAACGCTGATGATAACTTTAAAGATCTTGAAAAATACACTAAGATATTGGCTGATGGCAGAAATGAGGAACTTGTGGCCTAGTCTACAGAAGTCTTTTAAATACCTGTCTAAACAAGCACAAACTGGCAAGGAACTTGGATAATGCAGTGAATTTAAGTATATTGTTGGATAAAATGTTTCTGGTTTCCCTGGGATGTTGGAAACAACTTTTTTGTTTTGTTTTTACAACATCACTGTTTAGAATGGATTTTCCAACATGTAAGAACCCTATTGTCAGTCAACATTTCCCCATAATTGAAATTAAAATATTACCATATCTAAAAAAGACAGATACACACTCCAAAGACGAATTGATGTCAAAGATAGCAGTGTTAGGAACTTAAATACAAATAAGCATTAAATAATTAAATTGTGTATTTTCCACATATGTGTATATGAATATATATGTTTGGTTTAAGTATGAAGGAATTCAGTATATGGGTGGGTTTTTTCATTGATTTTTGTGGGTATGTGTTACATTGAAATCACTTGGTTGTTGTTGTTATTATTTGTCCTTCATTCTCAAAGAGGACCATGACATCAGGCAGGTGATGACATGACATACAAGTGAAGTGGATTTAAGTGAGGGAGGGCTATGCAAAGTCACCAGTCTCACTTGTTTACAGAGTGTATGAAATGTCCAGGTCCTTTAAAATGTGCTTCATGGGAACTCGGAGATTTTGGACCTTGAGTGAACAAAGTTTACTTGCTTTAACGTTAGGCCTACATGAGTTGGAATGGCACAATGGTGCCACTGAGAAAAACAGGGAAGCTGAGAAGAGGGACGAGTTTTTCAGGAGAAATTATGAATTCAGTTTTGGCCATGCTGAGTTTGAGGCGCCTCTCATGTCCTGGTGGTGATATCAAGCAGGCAGCCAGAGATGCATAATAGAGAGCTTGTATATAGAGATGCTTTTAATCTGCAAAGAAATAGCTGAGATAGTTCCTGCCTACATGTAACTTACATTCTAACTGGGGAGAAACAATTTATACACAGATAAGTAAATACACACAAAATAAATGGAGGTGGAAAGAAGGCATCAACCCCCTCGTCATATATATATATATACACACACACATGCATGTATACATATGTGTATACATACACACACATATGTATGTGTATGTAGGTACATGTGTATATATGTGTGCATATATACACATATATACACACACATATTGTATATGTATATGAGGTTACATATATATGACCTCAGTGTGTGTGTATGTGTGTGTGTACACAGAGGTCACATTTGAACCAGGGAAGATATGAGAGGCCAGAGGCTAGGATATCCATTGCAATCATCTACATGAGAGGTAATGAGGGGCTATGATTACATGTGAGGAGTGGGAATGAAGAATGGAGGATTATTCTTAAGTTGTAAACCCCAGTGGCTAAAAGGATGGTGGTCTCCTTGAAAGAAATTGGGAAGTTTAAAAGGAAATATTTAGAGGGAAAAATTAATGAACTTGGTTTTGTACAGTTGAGTTTGAGAACCCAGTTGAAGATGCAGGACTGTAGCTCAGGAGAGAGAGGAGGGTTAGATCATAGAAGCTAGTAAGATCACTGAGAAAGCATCAAAAGGAAAGGGGTCTCTGGGATAGCGCTCTAGAAGACATCCACACACAGCAGGACATAGATGATCATCCCACCAAGGAAACTGAAAAGGACCAGACAGGTAAAAGAACCACTATAGAGATGGCTTAGCAAAACCTTCATTTTTTTGCATATTTTTTTCCTACAAAATTGTAGGATAACACAATATTTTTCACTTCACGTTTGACTTCAGAGCATAATGAGGAGGGTGAATGTTAAGAGCATGTGAGGCAGCATGGTACAGTGATGAGAGATCCAGTTTTGCAGTCAAGAAGTCTCTAGGTAAAATTTCTACCTCCAGGGCATCCTGGCTGTGTAACCCTGCACAAATCAGTTCACTGCTCAATGCCACAGGCAACTCTCTAAGATTACAGATGGCAAAATGGTTGTTGATTCAACATCAATGAAGGAGGTTTCCTTTATCGAGTAAATAACAAGTCTGGACCAAAACAGAATGCAGCCTAACTGTGGGGTTTCAGATAATAAATGTTCAGGTAAATGAGAAGCCCCTACAGTACACACAGGTCTAATCTTCCCCAGTCCCTTAAAGCTCGTTAGTTATTTATATGTTTGTTTTTTTATAGTCATGCTTCTAATAGGATAAAGGCCCCTAAAGAGGGTGCTTTCCTGATACTAAGTCACTGACAGACCTTAGGGTTATTAAAAATATCAGCAAAAAGTAGCATATAATACTGGGGAAAAGTCAAATAGTTCCATTTTTGGTCTTTTATTTCAGAAGTATTGGTTGTAAAACACTGAAAAAAATAACAAATACCTAATACCTGTTTCAGTGAAAGTTGAAAGGTACATTTATTATGTATTAACTATTTTAATATAGTTTCCTCAAGTCCAAATTGGAATATTTGAGGATAATCCTTTCCCTACAACATATTTTCTCCAATCAAAATTTTAGTAACAGCTAAAGTATTGTTTAGCAATAAAAATAATTTTAAGTAGGGAGAAATATTTCCCGGGATATAATTAAATTTTGATAATCTCATTATGACTTTAAATTTTATTATACAGGTAAATAATTAAATGTATAAATGCTATAGTAACAATATAATAATCTCTAAACAACTGTTAATGTGTTGATACCATTCTACCTTAATGATAAAATTAATATAAGGTAATTATTTCATCAGCAGAATCAATGCTTTCTTAATGCTTTGTGTTTAAAAATCATTACTGAAGACAAACCCACGTGATGAAACAAAAGAATTGAACAAATCAATCTGTGACAAATAGATTAAATATTTATTTTAAAACATAAGAAACTAGAAAATATACAGTATTCTTAGGATATTTAATAAGAAAAGTTTTCAATAGTTTTTCTTTTAAGAAGTAACATCTCCACATAGAATAAATGCACAAACTCTTAATAAAAATACAGTTAGAAAAGCAGATTTTTGCCTTTTCACTCCTTAATATGAACATTAAATACCAATTATACTTTTAAAATCCCTTCAGATATTTTGTAAACGTTACAGGGAAGCATCTACCATCTGATCTACTAAGGCCATGACTTTCTTCAACAGCTCCTACATGTGTTTACAGCCAACATTTCATAAAAATTCTGCGTTAGAAAATTTTTATTATGTATTTTAAAGTTAAATTTCCTAATCCTCCAATTCTCTTCTCATCAGCACAGGGTATATTATTAAGCTTCATGTGATAAAATATCTGTACTAATATTATGATGTCTGCCTCTTCCTAAGAGCATATTTGGTAGGAGGAGCAATCAAAGCATGGCAAAGTGCTGTTTTAACTGTTTAATTAAATGTTGTGTATCAATATGATCTGGAAATGCTGCTTCAGACTTCTGCGCAGCCACATAGCTTCTCTGCAGGTCTCCTATCTGTAAGAAATAAATGAGGCACTCAACTATATGTCAAGAAAAGTATAGTAAATATATATTGTACAGATACAGGATCAGAGGTGCATCCAGTCTAACCCCTCATTTTACAACCAAGGACATGAAAGCCCAGAAAATTATGTGACTTGCCCCTTATTACCACAGAAAGCCAGGATTCAAATCCAAGTCTGTGGATACCAAATCCAGTGTTGTTTTCACTATACCAGAAATACTGGATCAATTGGCTGTACTGATTTTGGTTTTAGAATCAAACAGCTTTTTAATTATTTTTTTAAAGATTTTTCTCATCTAAAGTATTTGTATCAAGTTAAATATGAGCAGCCCAGTTGGAAATTAAAAGATTTACTTGGGGGGGGGAGTGGGGGAGGGTAGGCCATACAATTATAAGCTGAATAGTATATGCACAATTAAAGGCATCAAAAAAAAACAAAACACAAACACAATCAACCCCTGTAACATACTTCATACAAAGACATACTTTTAAGGACATGGAAATAAATGCAAAAAAAGATTATTCAAAACTAATGTATTTTGTACTCTACCTTCTTAAAAAAATATTGAGATAAATATGGCTTAAACTCTTAAAAATGAGATTTGGGATTTTAATGTTTGCAGGGAACAGATAATGATTTTGTTTTAAAGTCTGGTACTAAAGAGACACAAACAGGAAGATTGAAAGGATCTGTATCTATCCATTTCTGTAACCAAAGAAAGCTGAACAGACTTTATTGAGATTTAATCAGTGATTAAAGCAAATTTAATTATTTCAATTCTAGTAATTTTTCTAGTTAGAATACTACTTTCTCTTACCAGTACACAGCATTTTGCCACAAAAGATCTTTCCTGTGCATGTTATTGGATTAAAATACAATAATGTCCCTAAGAAGACACATCATATTTATGCCTAATAGTCTTTTTTAAAATATGTTTTTATTTGTTTATACTGGTTTTTTTTTTACATCATTGTAGTTTTCTCCAGTATACTTCTCTTCGCAGACAGCCAACCAATATAATCTTTTTTTTTTTTTAAAGAGGTAAAATGTTGTAGTAAATAGAAAGCTGGCTTCAGAGTAAGGAAGACTGGGTTCAAATGCTAGCTCTGATGCAGACTGATTGTGTGACCCTGCACATATCACTTTACCTCTCAATGTCCAAGGCAATTTTGCGAGACTTTAAATTTCAGAGCAGTTGATTATCCACATTGACCAAGACAGTTTTTGCACTGGGAGTTCACTACACTAATGAAATCATAGGTCCCTAGCAATCTTATTTTTAAAAACAGAATTGTAAGTGAGGTGAGAATTATAAGTGAAGTATAGCTTCTTCATGTTGACTGTTCTACTTAGAACATGTTTTGGATAAAAGGTTAAATTTATGTCTATACTTGGTAGATTTTGGGCCACACAGCCAGCACTATCAGGTCTAGACTTGAACTCAGGCTATGTTGACTGCAAAGTGGGCACTCTATGCACTACGGCATATTGCCTCTCAACTAAATAGTTTCTACAACCTAAATACTGAGAAAAATTATCATATTCAGGCAGGCTAATGGGATTTTGGCTAGAAAAGATCTCAGAGATCATCTGTACTCCTTATTTTATGAATAAGGAAACCAGGGTTCAAAGAAGGTAGTGACATGTCCAAGGTCAGATGGGCAATAAATGGCAGGGACCAAGATTTGAATCTAAGGATTCTTTTAGATCTACAGTCAGTGTCCTAATATACCATCCTACCTTGATATGGCATTTATCAAGAAAATAAGGATTTCTTTATCCTACTATACTTTTATTTTAACCAATGAAGAAGAAAATAGAATTAATAAAAGATAAGTACCGTTGGGCATACCTTATCAGAGAGTGCTGCAAAATTAAAATGAGGCTCATACATATGGGGTGCTAAAGATGAAGCAGTTTGCAACAGGGCTCTTGCCTAGGTTAAAAGAGATATATATACAAGCACAAAAGAGTTAATGAACCATAAACAAGGTATTTTGATGAATGTTCTGTAAGAAAATTTGAACCTTAAATAAATAATATTAATAAAAGCAACTGGGGCAAAATACATAAAAATATTTCATAAGAACCACTGAGAAGTTTCTATCATATTTAAAGATTAAAGATTTAAAGGCAGAATAACAGTTTTGATTGCCTTACATTTTTAGATAATGCTCAACTCAAAATATTATCTTAAGAATGAAAGTTTTATAAAAGGGAAAAAAATCCTCCACATATTTGGGGTTTTGCTGTTGGTTTAAGTTTTGGTTTTTTTTACTTCCTGTTCTCTATGGTAAATAAAGGGCAATAGTAATCTTCAAAACCCCATGTAGTAAGCTGAATGAGAGAAAAATACATGCTGGGAGCATCCATCCTTCATGGCACTGATGTCTTACTGGGCCCTGCTGGCTATCTTTCTGAAGGAGAAGGGAATTGAAGCTGACAGGATATCTGCTCTCTGAAGTGCTCAAACAGCAAAATGCTCATCCCTGCCTGTCCCCTAAAGGTCCAAAGGAACATATACAATAGAGAGAACTGAAATGTATGTACAAGCATCCTCCGGACCCCAAACACAGCAACGGAAGAGCTGCAGCTGAAATGCTCAGGCTGACATTAAACCTGCTGTAGCATATATTTTGTCAGGGATGAGAGGAGGAAAATAAATGTGTAAATCAAACAATATCATTCCTTGATGCTAAGATCATATTTACATAATGGGAAAAAAACCTACTTACTTTTATATGTTAGCCACTGTGCTTGGCACTGGGGATACACAAAGAATGAAATAATCACTACAGTTACCCCTTCCACATCTTGACTTTACCCATCACGGTTTTAATATATCACGGCTTGGCGTAAGAAATTAAGTGGGAATTTTGGGGGAGTTTTGTGGAAGCTGCAGCAGAAGGACAGTTGTGAAGGACAGCAGGTAATACAGAGCCTATGACCAAATACTTAACCCCAAATTTTACAATAAGGTACTGTAAACAACCCATGAAAGAAAAAGAAAAAGAAAAAATTCAGACTTCTTCTCTGGTACAAAGGGAGGGCCAAAAAATTTTTCTAGATTTACGATTTTCCAGAACACAAGCTGCATTCCTAACCCATGATGTGGAAGGGATAACCGTACTTTCAAGAAGCTTCGGTTGTAATGGAGAGTCAGTAAGAAGGGTGTGCGTGCATACATACCTATATACACCCACATACACATTTATAAATGTATACATATACACATATACATGTACATATGCAGAGTAAATATATAAAGAGAATACATATGAATTAGGGTTCAGTAGAAGGCAGTTAAAAAGGGAGGGCTCTAGCATTTGGGGGGATTAGAAAAGGCCTCATGTAAGAGGCAATGCTTGAGCTGCATCCTGAAGGAGAAACAAATTATAAAGCTGAGGCAAGAAGAAAATGCATTCCGGGCATGAGGGAAACCCAGAGCAAGGGCACAGAGATGAGAGTTGGAGTGCTGTGTGTAAGGGACAGAGAGACCAGTGTGACTAAAATACCTAGCACAGGAACAGGGAGGAATATCCAAAGAGGCTGGAAAGACAGATTGGAACCAGGATGTGAAAGGCTTTAAAAGGTCAACAGAGGAATGTATATTTATAGTTTATTCTAGAGGCAATAGGGAGCCACTAGAATTTACTGAGTAGGGGACCGACATAGTAAGGTCTGAGATGAAGGAAAATCACTTTGGTAGCAATGTAAGCATCAGAAAGAATGGAGTGGAGAGAAAAGTGTGGAAGAGACCAATTAGAGGTTGTTGCAATAATCTAGGGGAGAGTGACGGAGGACTGTGTGGATAAACTGAAGGGATCTGATGTAAGAGATGTAGTGGAAACAGACGCATCAATCACTATTTGGCAACTGATCGCATATATGGGGGAGGAAGAATGAAGAGTCAAGTATAATCCTGAGGTTACAGACCTGGGAGAATGGAAAAATGATGGATACCTTCAACAGAAACAGGGAAGTTTGGGAAAAAGTTGGATTGAGGAGAGGTGGGGAATGAGTTCTATTTTTGAATATGTTTAATTTGAGGTATTTTGGGGACATCCAATGGGCAGCTGGTAATGCTAGACTGAAGCTCAGGACAGGTACTGGGACTAGATGCAGAGATGTGAATTGTCTTCATAAAGATGATAATTAAACTCACAGGAGCCCAAGAAAGAGCCTTAAGGAACACCCACAGTCATGGGGCATGATATAGGTGATGCGTCAGCAAGAGACCCAAAAGAAATGGTCAGACAGGTAGAAGGACAGCTGGGACAGCAGTGTCCTGAAAATGCAGGGAGGAAAGAATACAGAGGAAGAGGGTGGTCAACTATGTTAAATACAGCAGACAGGGTGAGAAGGATAAGGACTGAGAAAGGACCATCAGATGTGGTCATTAAGAGTTCACTGGTAACTTTGAAAAAAGGAGTTTCAAGCCAAATGCCAGATGGAAAAGGACTGAGGAGCAAATGACAGGAGAGAAGTAGATACATGCTGCCTTTTCTAGAAATATGGCTGAGAAAGGGAGGGGAAACATAGCATAACAACTAGGGACATTAGGTACGAGTGAAGAAGCATATAGGGAGAGGCTGAAGACTGGAGGCTGAGCATGCCAGAGATTACAAACTCCTGGTGAAGGCAGGACAGGATGGGGTCGGGAGCACATAGAGAGGCCTTAGTCTTGGCAAGGAGAAGGTGCCCCTCACTGTCAAGAGACTGGAATAAAGGAGGTGAGAGTGGGGGTAATATCAAGGGATTCTACAATGAAGAGAAGGGGGAATGAAGGAGCTCACATCCAACGGCCTCAATTTTCTTGGGAAAGTCAGGGGTTAGGTCTTCAACAGAATGGGAAGGGAAGATATGGGAGGCTAGATGAGGGAAAGTTTAGAATCCCTTTTGTGGGGAGTGAGATAGAAGTCAATTAGGGAGAATTAAAAGTATTGCTTTGTAGCAATAAGGGCCCTGTTGAAGTGGGATAGTATGAATTATGGTACGCGCAGTCAGCTTGGTTTTATACCTTCCTCTAGTTCCATTCAGAGGCACAGTAAGTAACTACAGAACAGAGAATGGGCCTTTGATTTCACTGATATAGAGAACTTCTCAAGAAAAAACTCCTACAAAGCAGCTAATTGGTTATACAGTTTTAAAGAACTGCCTGGGGCAGGGGCAGGAAAAGGATTTGTTCTGTAAAACTTGGACTCAGTCAAAAGGCCACACTCAAAGACCTAGAAGGCTACATGTGGCCTCAAGGCTGCAGGTTCCTCATCCCTGGACTGGGGCATTGGGTTATTAAATGCCTTATTCAGGGTCACATAGCTACTATGTGACAGAGATGTGACGAACCCTGCCAGGTCTCTACCCACTATGGCATGCTGCTTCTGAATATCCATGGGGGAAAGAATTAATCATTACATAAAGGCACACAGAAGGCAACTTTTTAAATGGCCAAAATGGGTTGGTCTGATAACAATAGCTCATATTTATTTAGCACTTTACATATCTTTTCTCCTTTCTTATAACAACCCTGACCCAGTAGCAGTAATTACCATTACCCATTTTATAAGTGAAGAAAAAGAGTCTCAGAGTTGTGTTATTTGCCCCAAGCCACACACTTAATTAAGTGGAAAAGGTGGAACTTGAATCCACATCTTCTGAAGATAAGTTCAGTCTTGTGGCTACAATGCTGGGCTGCTTGTCACTGATGCAACCATTTCACCAAAATACAAGATAGAAGATATATAAGAAGGGACAAAAAAGCCTTTGTCCTTTTAACAACATAATAAATACATGTCTCATATAGACACAACTTCAGCACCCACTATATAAGATCTCATTTTGGAACATGAGTTTGTCCATAGTCTGCCACTGATTAGAAGCAGAGTGGAATACTGGGTAAAGAGTTGGTCTTGGTGTCCTTAAGACCAGTATCCAAGTCTTGTCTCTGACACCGACCTGCCTCACGCCCTAGAAAACTCTCCTAATGTCTCAGTGTCCCAGGCAACTCTCACAGATGCAAAATAGTTGCTGATTGGCATTGGTAGGAGTTTTCTCACAAGGAGCTCCCTAAGCCAATGAACTCAAAGGTTCAGTCAAAAAAAAGTTTTGTCAGTAAGAATCAATCTTACTAACTTTGGGTGACCGTATCATTCTAATGAGGGAAGATCACACATGAAAGTTGAAGGGGGGGAGAAGAGAGACAGTACCAGCTCAGGAACATGGCAGAGGAAGTCTAGGGCAGGGGTGGGGAACCTGCAGCCTCGAGGCCACAGGTGGCTCATATTTGTTTTGTGAAGTTTGGATTCAGTCAAATTGCCTCACTTGAGGACCTAGAGGGCCACCTGTGGCCTTGAGGCCATAGGTTCCCCACCCCTGGATTAACTAGAGCTAGATATAAATGTAAATTTAGGCACAGAGTCCAATCAGCCTAAATATTAGCAATTTACTTAATTAGGAGCTCAAAGAGATTATGATGGAACTCATAATTGCATTTAAAATGAACTTCCTAAAGCCACACAGGAGGAAACCATGTGGACCTTAGGGGCCATTATATTGCCCTGAGGCTTAAAATAAGTTAATTATTATTATAATGGTTACACTACAAAATTAATACAGATAAAAGAAAAATAATTTTATAGAAGACCATATTTAACAATTAATTTTTCATAAAATTTAGTGGACATTATAATAAT
>NW_020954723.1:6754966-6765886 GCF_900497805.2 Vombatus ursinus
TATTTAACAATTAATTTTTCATAAAATTTAGTGGACATTATAATAATTGTGCTTCACAATAAAAGAAATTCAAGCAACATATGTTCCTTAACAAAATAATAATGAAGCTTTACTTTCACTTAAGGAAAAAATAAACTAAAACCAAACAGTTGAAAAGATGCTGGTACACAAAGTACAGATGAACAATGGAGTCTGATTTAAATGTTCCCACAGTAAATGCTGCCAAGTGTTGCATTAAGCCTGATAAACATTTTTCTTAGAGTTCAAGTGATTCGTGGATATCGTCATGACACTTATCAGACTCTTATGCCATTTCTGTTACTAACATACAGTGATACTTGCATATTTTAACTTTTTTAAAAAAAAGTACATTAAGTCATTTTAAAGATGACACAATTTGCCTTCTTTGTAAATCTACCAACCTGTTCGACATGTCCCTTTCGCATCTCCAGCACAGCCAAGTTGTTGTAAGCTTCTGCGTGGTTGTTATTGTTGACTAGAGCCAACCTGAAACACTGATAGGCCAAACTCAAATCTCCTATTCCCTATAAAATAAAATATCTTATTTTTCTTCAGTAAAAATAGAGCTTTTCTCCTACTGTCGTTTTCTCTTCCTTTCTCATAAAAGACTTAGAAAAAAAAATAACAACAATCACATTTCAGTAGTCCCACAGGAACTTTTAAATTTGTAGTGGATAGAGAGCTGGAAGATCTGGGTTCAAATCCTGGCTCTACTATTTACTATCTGTCTGTCCTTTGGGCTCTCAGTTTCCTCATATGTAAAATAAAGATGATTTCTAAGATCCCCTCTAACTCTAAGCTCAATGTTCCTAGATCCATCCTACTCCAAATAGATCATTCCTTCTTCCGGACTCCCACAGCACACTGTTTATAACTCATGCAATTTATCATATTTTGCTTCGTGTGCATGTGTCTTATTGATTGTATTAGACGTAAGTTCCTAAAAAGGCAGGGACCTAGTCTTTACTAATTTTTGTATCCCCTTCAGTGTCTGGCAGAGTTTTTTGGTACATCATATAGGTTCTCAAGAAGGATTTGCTGAATTGAACTGTCATGACAGTTAGGAACCTCTAATCTTCCTGCCAGAAACACAAATACCCTGGGTTTTATAACAGTTGGGGAATATGTACAGCCCAGCATTTTATGGTAAAATGGTCTCATCTGAAACACATACCACAGCTATATGTCCCAAGTTATACCAGACATCAGCTGCCTCCTCCTCGTTTTCAGACAAAGAAAGGGCACGTTCAAATGAGGTCAGAGTCATATCATACTGCTGGGCATAGAAGCAACAGAGGCCCAGATTGTTAAAAAGTTGGCAATTATAAACACCCATCTGCAATAGTCGCCTGTGTGAAGAGACAAAAATCTTAGAAGGTAAAGTCATAGTTTGTTTTTAATCCAACATTAAAATTTAAGACTTAAAAAATTAAAAATGACTACATTATATGATTATCCTTCCTTCCAAAGAATGTAAAGGAAGTATGATTATACTAAATTAAAACACACACACATATATGCAAAACACACACAAAAAGCTTATTCTTTGTAATTACATTCGTTATTCATGGGAAATATGTATCTAACAGTCAAATCAGGAAAATAAATAAATATATATATATATATATATATATATATATATATATATAAACACACACATATATCCCTTTCTCTAGTTGCTTTTTTTCTTACATTACCAAAATAAAAATATTAAAAAATTAAATATTCTTTACAGCCAAATACAGTCAATGAATGTTAACTTTCTACAGTTCAGTTTTGGTATATGATAGGATATTTCAACTCCCCTTTATTGATTCTTCTGGGACTATGTTCATGCAACTGGTACTGAGGCAGCTTCCTTTCCTGCCCTTGAATGGGATAGATGGAACTTTAAGGGCACATGTACACAGGGGATGCTACTACTCAGGCACAGGAAGAGCTAAATAAGAGCTGCTGAGTTAGGAAAATAAACCGGAGGCTGCAGAGAGGGAGGGTTGACCAGACTGCCAAAGCTGGGCCTAGGGAATGTGGGCATGAGAGCAGGCACAGACTGGAGTGAGGGAGCTGGGCCTGATTGCTAGAGCAACACTGACCCAAGAGTCAGAGGAATGGCACCGGTGGGAAGCTGCACCAATCTCAGGACCTGTGATTCTGCTGGAGATGTAGGGGCCTCACTAACTGGTGCTATGAGTTTTCAGGGACTGTCAGCTGAATCTCCAAACCCAATGCCCTTAGCATGGTACATAGTTCATAGTAGGTACTTAATAAATGCTTATTGACTTGATTTGATTCTAGATCAGGATAGTGATCACTTCAAGGGGCTCTCTAAATGGCTTTTCAAGGGGCTTGTATGCAAATCCTTTCTCCATTCCTGTCTTAGATATATTTGTTCTATATTTAATGACTCTGATAAACTGAATGCTTATAAGGGAGCAGAGGGCCTTTTGAGAAACTCCAACCAGTTTTGTATATTCCTAAGAGAGATGCTAGCTGGGGACACAAGCTATCAAAGGTAGTATTGGAGAAAGGACCCCAAGATTCTTCTGAGTTAGAAGTTGGGATCCATCTGACACATGGGTCAGATCCAAAATGTGCCTCTAAATTTTGACCTGTGTTGTCTTTTTTTCTGTTATTTGTTTTCTTTTTAATGTCTATAACTGGCTAGTTCAGGTCATTAGATCACGGTGATTAGGGAGACCAGATCATAAGTTTTGTCTCTGTCATTCAGTTAGTTTTTCTGTGTTCTAGCACCAAAAGCTAAGGCCATCTGGCAACTGCACACCATGGGTCTCAAGAAGAATTGGGCAAGAGGTCTAAAGGAAAAGAAAAGATTTACTTTCACTGATACATGTCCTATTAGGGAAATATTTTGGTCAAATCTAATATAAAACAAACCTGTAAAATCGTAGAGCTATTTCAGGTTGGTCGGAATAAAAATGGTTGCTTCCGATGCATGCAATAGCTTCCACATGTGTATTATCCTGCTTTAAAACATCTTTGTAGTATTCAGCAGCTGACGAGATATTATTCATTGCCTATTCTCCATCAAAACAAAAATCAACAATGTGACACTACATTTATTTTTACCTGGTTTCTCTCTCTCTCTCTCTCTCACACACACACACACACACACACACACACACACACACACACGCACATTCGCACACACGCATCTGTGATTTCATCAGAGTAGCGAGCTCCTGAAGAGGAAACTCCACTATTTTGGACTGCCAACTGTTGTGCAATTTATAATTTTTGAGAGCTTCCTGGAGCAATTTGCCAATGATCAAAGCAAGTATGTGGCAGAAGCAGAAACTGATATAGATATTACTGCTCTCTTAAAATTGAAAACTTTTCACTGATGTAACATTTTAGCTCCAAACACTGTTGACCACCTGCTTCTCCTAAACATTTTCTCCTCTATCTTTCTGACGCTGTTGTCTCCAGGTTCTCCCCCTATTCGTCTGGCCACTCCTTCTCACTGTCCTTTGCTGGATCTTCATCCTTGCCTTACTCTCCCCTCCACAGGCAGGTGTACACTCTCTTTCTACAATCTCTCTCATTGATATCATCAGCTCCCATGAGTTCAACTATCACTTCTGTGGAGATGACTCCCAGAAAGCAGGAGGACAAGCATAAAAATAACTGTCTAAGTATATATAAGTAGTCCAGGTAAAATGGTATAAGTAATTTGAAGACAGAGTAAATTCTTATAACATCCTTATGAAACCAATTATTTTTCACATTTCTATTTAAAGCCAACACACCCTTTAAGGTTCACTTATAAAGGTTCACCTTAAAACTCAGAAGGAGAAATTCTAGTTTCTTAAACTATTCCCTCCTCCTACAGCACCCTTTCCATAATATTGGGAATTTTTCCCAAGGCTAGGTAGGAATCTTTTGACTCTATACTCATAGCTTTCTGAATTTAGCTCTGATCTCCTCCATCTAGCTGTATATTTATATTTAGTAGGGCAAAGCTGCAATGTCACACTTTGCTGTTAGCAGACACCATCTAACATGTGGTATACGTCAGCCTGAAAACTGGCTAAAAAAAAAAGCTTTCAACTTCGTAAAAATAAATTTTACTACTTTATAAGTCTAAGAGTCTAAAATATTCATTTTTATAAGATTGGGACTACCCACGTATTTTTCACAGTAATCACATAAAATTAATTTCAATAACTCATTTTAATATACTTAAATATAGTTAAAATGCTAGTTATGTGAAATATTTTGTGTACAGATTTAATTTTTCCCTCAAGTTCATTAACTTAAGAAAACTAAAATTAATATCACCTAAATGATTTCACAAAGGTCATTTTTGAGCCATTTAATAAATTATAATTCCATTTTAAATCATAGAAAATACTATGTAAATGGAAAGCAAGCTACAAAAAAAGTTGAAGAACACTTCTGACTTAAACCCCTTTTGATTAAAAAAAAAAACAAACAACACAACAGAAGGCCAGTTTGAGCAATGGAAGTTACTTGCTACAAGGAAAACAGTAACCACAACAGAAGGCATTTAACTAAATAAATCATTCCCAACACTAACTGGCATATAAAAGGAGCAATAAACAATATGAAATACTAAAATTTCATTTTAAAACAGGTAAACAAAAAACAATGGAAAGATAAATTTAAAAAAATGATTACATGATTATGATGAACAAACATTAATGCCTCCAGAGGAAAAAACACGCTGTGATGCAGAACAAAAGTCTCCAAAGGCAAAATAAGTGGTAACCTCCAAGTAACAAACTTTACTAATGAATTCTAAGTCTGTTATTCCATAATGAGGAAAGGACTATATCAGAAACCTCATTTTGTGGTATAGAGCTAAAAGTCAGGAGAATCGTCACATTCAATCACTTTGTTCATTGTCCCTGAGTGAACCAGGTACATTCCAATTCCATCCCTATGCTCTGCTACCTTCTCCTTCATTGAATGTGCTTGGCTTTTTTCTTCGCTTACTGGAATCCTATCTATCCAGTCTTGCATTTATTCAATCAATCAATCAATATTTCTTAAGTACTTACTATGTTTCCTGGCACAGAATTACAGATTTAGATTTGGAAAGGACCTCAGAGGTCATGTATTCCAACTCCATTAGACAGATGGGGAACTCAAGTCTAGAGAAGTTAAGGGACTTGCCCAGGTTTATGCAGCTAGTGATTGGCAGTCAAGAGGGACCATTATGAGGACCCTAGATGCACTGAACATGCAGCCTAAAGATTAAAGGGCTGGTTTTATATTGTAATCATTGTGATATATTAATCTCTGTCAATTTTTAAAAAATAGATGCTACTTAATTAGTATTCTTTCAGGTCCTGAGGCAGACTCCAGTTTAAGATCACGGAAAAGGTTGGGGTCATAGATCAGATTCACAGTAGATATTCAATAAATTCTGGTTCATTTGTTCTCTGATTATGAAAATTTTATGTCAGACTATTTTTTTAAAGAACTGTACCTAACCCTTTCAAAGGATTTAAAACAAGATTGCTAATCTAAATCTCATTTTGGCTACATTAATTTTTTCAACAATGGATTCAAATATAAAAATAGTTGACCATAAATATAATCATTTTGGTGTAAAAATAGCTAGCATTTAACAACAATGGAGCTTAATTCAGGCCATTCACTGGAAGGTCAAATACCAAAGCTGAAATTTAGATACTCTGGCCACATAATGAGAAGACAGGACTCATTGGTAAACACCCTGACGTTGGGAAAGACTAAAGGCAAAAAAAAGGGGACAACAGAGGATGAGATGGATAGGTAGTGTCATGGAGACAATGAACATGAACTTGGATAGACTTCAAGAGATAGTGGAGGGTAGAAGGGCCTGGTGTGCTATGGTCCATGGGGTCACGAAGAGTCAGACACAACTGAACAACTATCTATGGAACTTTAAGGTTTACATAGGATTTCACATATGTTATCTCATTTTACCTTCAATACAACCCTGGGAGGTAGGTGCTATTATTAAATTTGACAGATGAGAAAATAGGGACAGAGGTTAAGTGACTTGCCCAGGATCACACAGCTATTAAGTATCTGAGGTAGGATGCGAATTCTAGTCTTCCTGACTCCGGGTCTAGTGCTCTCTCTACTGCAACACATAGCTACGTGAAAAAATCTGTTTTTGCTAGTGAAAAAACAAAAACAAAAACAAAATACTACTAGTTCGGGCAAACTGAAATGCTGTTTCTTTACCTCAAAGAACAATTGGACTTTCCTTTTCAGCCCTTCTTAAAATGGAACATCTATAATAAACTCAATAAGCATTAAATGAGTACCTGCTAGGTGAAAGGTACTGTGTTAGGTGCTGAGAGAAATATATAGATAATTAAGACACAGTCCCTACCGTTAAGAGGTTAGTTACAGATAGGTGAGAATAGGTGACATAAGACATGTATACAAATACCTAAATCATGGTAAAGATCTGAGAGAGATAAACAATGGGTTATGTGAATTCTGATGAAGAACCACAGAGGAGAATTCCAAGGCACTTGTACTAAGCTTTGAATGGTGAGTAGAATTTCAATAGGTGGGGATGACAGGAGGAACGTATTTCGAGGGAAGAGGATAAGCAAAAACAGGGACGGGGAAAATCGAGGAAGAGTGATCAATTCTGTTTGGTCATAATATAAAACATATAAAAGGCAACAATATGAGATAATAATGGAAAGGCAGGCTGGAGTCACATTTTAGAAGGTCTTGAATGACAGGTTAAAGAATTGGCCTTTTATTTTAGGAGGCTGGAGAAAACCATTGAGATTTGGAGCAAAAAATACAGAAAAGAAAAGAAAAAAAATTTTGAAGCAGCAGATCAGACGCTATATATTAGCAAGATTAATTTGGCTGTTTTATTAGATGGTATGAATTCAAGAATAGATGTAAGGAATCTGATTAGGAAGCTTTGCAGTAGTTTGTGTGAGAAGCAAAAAGTTAGGATGGTGGCAGTGGAAATGGAAAGGAAGTAAAGAGATGCGAGAGATATTGTGGAAGTAGAACCAAGAGGAACTGTGTACTGGATATGGCGGGTGAGAATGAGGGTTAGAGTCAAAGATGGCTTCAACATTTTAACTGGAGGACAGCTGGTGACAAAAGCAGAAATACCACAGTTTGGTAAAAACAGTCAACACTTGTGCTCTGTAGCGATAACCTCTGAGAACCCAGGGCCGCCATCTTCACCCCATAGAGAAGCAAGCTTTTCTTCACGCAGTGCTTCCATCTCTAGTCCCAGGGGTTGTTCCCCTACACCTAGAATTCACTCCTTCCTCCCCTATGCCTCACAGGATCCCTTATTTTCTTCAAAACGTAGCTCAAGCATGACTTTCTGGTCTGAAGCCTTTTCTGGTTCCCCCCACTGCTAGTGCCCTCCCTACACTACCTTGTATGTATTTGATACACACTTATGTATGGACATGTTGTCTCACCTGATAGAATTCAAACTCCTTGAGAGTAGGGCCTATTTAATTTCATTTCTGCCTCTGGATCTCTATCACAGTACATGACATGAAGTAGGAACCATAATAAATGCCTCCTGATTGAACAGAGCTTTAGCAGAGGGGTAAAAATTATCTTGACTAAATAAACACACAAAAGCATTCTGCCCCACCTCAGGAGGGAGCAGAGCTAAATTCCAGGTCTCTTGAAACTCTGTAAAAGTATGTTATCCTCCCCCTCCCCTGTCCCATCAAACCCTTCCCTCACCTTCATAGCCTCCCCCACTGCTAGGAGACTTTAGGAGCTATGAGGGCAATATTTATGTAGGCACCTTTTATTATAAAACAACTTTTTCAAGAATCTGTACCTCATATATCCTAGCAATTCCACAAAGAAGGGTCACTTCTCCTGGAAATTTATCTAAGCCTTGTTTGAAAAGATTTAAAGCTGTGACAGGCTGATCCAAGGAGGTATAAACCTAAAAAAAAATCAAGATACATTTTATTACATCACAAAACATATTTATTCTTCTACATGTTGTTGCTAATAAAAAGTAGGATTCTAGAGTATGAGTGAAAAATTCTCAGAAACACACAGTGATACCTTTATTATATCTGCAGTTTAACCCCTACATTTCCACATAATAAATTCCAAGTACAAAATCTCTTAATTCTTCTATGCTTTAAATCAACAACTTTCACATACTTATAAAAGAACTTCTAAAATGAAGAATATAATTTGTAGCACATAAATTTAAAATTACAGTTTTCACTTTGTAACTTCTATGCTTAAAACATCATTTTTCAAACAACTGATTTCATTGCTATGGGTATCCCTTCTGCTGCTATACTACTACGCAATCTTTTCATGTCTTACAAGGAGGGCTTCAGAAGTTCAGAAATTTAAAGATCATTCCATTTTACATAAGGAAACTGAGGCCTAGAGAAAGGTAAAAGAATTTGCCCAAAGTTACGGTATTAGAGCTGGAATATGAACCTAGGTCCTCACACTGAGAGAAAAGTGATTTGCCCAGGCTCACGCAGTCAGTATGTGTCAGAGGAGGGACTTGAACCCAGGTCTGCCTGGCTCCAATATCTTACTATCCTTTATGCCATGGCTAGCTTTTCTGGTATATACTACACAATGGAAATTTTATTTCATTTATTTTTTGTATGGTGCCATTTTAAAGAACAAACCATTCTTTTACACCATTTCCTTTTCAACTATAATATATTCTACATTAAAAAAAAAAAAGCTGTTCAAAGTTTAGCAAAACGAGATGATCCGCTTTACTTTAGCCAACGTTTTTAAGCCTCAGAAAAGCCCGGAATTAACTCTGCTTCGATCCTGAACACCCCAAAAGCCCCATCTCCTGCAGTTGCAGGAAGCAGTTACAGGACATGAGAAGCCTGCAAACAGACCTCACTAGACTTAACAGCAAAGAAGGGAGCCTCGTGGGAGACAGAGCCGAGGTGGCTGACCTTCTCTGATTCCCCTCAGGCCACACCTTCAAACCTGTGTGTACAATGGTTAATTATATTCATTTTTGGAATTGAGTCTCTTTAAATACATATTCATTATGTTTTTTTTCTTAAGAAGAAGGAAAAAAAAAAAGATCAGCTCTGAACTTGTGATGCCTTCCTTAAAAAGCTGGCAAATCTCTCCTTTGTAGAAGCCAGAATTCAGTTATTCTCAGATGATAGATTTCATTTGAATGAATTGGGGCTGTTTACCCACTTTTGCCAAGTAGAGGAACGTATCCACCATCTCTTGCTGCTTCAGGGCTGACTTGAACTGTTTTTCTGCTTCACGGTACATTCCCAGCCTAATAGCAAACATGGGAAGATGACAAATTCTATTCAAACATAAAAAGTACTGCATTTAATCCTACCAAGACAATAGGGAGAACGAGTAAGCAACTTCTATACATAAGTTACTTTTATAAAATGATAGTAGATTACTAGAGCAAGCATCCCAGGCTAGAGATATCCTTAGAATAGTATCTACACAAAACAAGTGTGGTATATGGTAGATGGTATTCGAGAAAAGCTGCCTGTCCCACACTGTATATTCACGGGCCACAAGAACCAAAAAGTGGCTAAGTAAAGTCACCCAGAAACAGTTTTCACTCAGCCAGGTCAGGTTAGTCCATATAACCAACTGGATACACAGGGATTCACCCAAATCAATGCTTTTTTTTTTATCTTCACCACTAAACAAAGGCATTTATTTCTTTGAAAATATCCTTTGCTAAAATGAAAAGAATTTTTTAAGGGAGCCAACCTTGAAACTCTTTTGGTGAAAGAAATACTTTCTACGTTTTAGATACCAAAAAATGCACTTCTCTGTCGGTCAACGTTTCCTGCTGTTTTCTAACACTGGTAGGGTTGGTGGCTGAGGAGCAAGCTCAGGATGTATTTTCTGCCTCAGTATGTATAAACAGGTTGTTGTTGTTGTTGTTGTTGTTGTTGTTGTTGTTGTTGTTATTGATTGTCCTTCGTTGTCGAAGAGGACCATGACATCACGAAGGTGATGTCATTGACTTTCAAGTGAATTAGATTTAAATGAGGGAGGGCTGTGTAAAGTCACCAGCCTCAACCTCTCCTCCACAGCCATCTGGATCCAGTGGCAAGATATAGATCAGGATGAATGGAGATGGCCCCAGATGCAGTGGGAGACATTCCCAACTGACATCAGTGACCAAGTTGCTGTTTTTAGGTTGGTCTCAAACTCTACTTAGCCTTTGTTAAGCCTGTCCCTTACGGCACAAGCTTGTCCTTTTGGCTGATGTTGTTTCCTCATTATTTAAAAGGCTATCTAAGCATTTAAACATTAGATGCTTTCATTTTCTAAATTCACGCTTTCCATCATGTTTCTCCTTTCACGCTCTGAAAGGAAATCAGAACAATGAACTGTCATTATTCCGTCCTATCTTTTCCTTAAGATTTTGGGAGAGATTATCTGATTATGAGTACATAAAGCCTCCAGCTGATCTAAACCTTATTTATTAATGAGACTTCTCCTAAAGGACTCTGAGGAGATTCAGAGGCTAAAGGATCCGGCTCCAGAGACCGGCCAAAAAGTTAAAAAAGCAGGTATCATCAATTCTGAGCTAGAAAAGAGCTTAGAGGTCACCTACTCCAACCCTTTCATTTTACAGCTGAGGAAACTGAGGCCCAGAGAGGCTGTGACTTTCCCAAGGTCACAGATATGAAGTGGAAAAACCAAGATTTAATAAACTCAGACCCTCTGTTTTCATATCCAGCATTCTTGCTACCACACTATGCTTCTCATCTACTCATAGCTTTCTCACATTCCATAGGGATTATAAAGGGTTAAAGACAGATCTAAGTTTCTGCAAATACACACACACACACACACACACACACACACACACACTCTCTCTCTCTCTCTCTCTCTCTCTCTCTCTCTCTCTCTCTCTCT